>NW_007025700.1:0-939 GCF_000164805.1 Carlito syrichta
ATATGGCAGAAGGCAGATAAGAAGCAGGCGTGTCACATAGCAAGAATGAAGCAAGAGAAAGAGAGGAGATGCTAGGCTTTTTAAAACAACCAGCTTCCACATGAACAAATATCGTGAGAACTCATTCATTACCTCTAGAAGGGCCCCAAGCCATTCAAGAGTCCACGCCCATGGCCTAAATACCTCCCACCAGGCACTACTTCCAACACTGGAGATCAAAATTCAACATGAAATTTGGAGGGGACAATCATCTAAACTATATCACACAGGGTATATAAGTCATATAAATAAATACTAGAGCTATAGAAGAGGGAAGATTTAGTTTTACCAACTAATAAGCTTAGAATCTCAGGAAGTTGTAATCAGGGGTTCACAGGATCCGTGTAAATAGTCACATTCATTCCTCTTGAACAGTAACCAGGTTATTATACTGAAAGTATAAAAATGAGAAGATAGCAACACACATCTCTGAGTGCTGAAGATACAATATTGTCAAATAAGAATTCCATATCAGAATATCTTTCAAGAATGATGGTGTGAGATTTTCAGATAAAAGAAAAATAGGTGAATGTATCATCTACAGACCTCCAATATAAAAAATGTTAAAAGACATTCTTCAGAGTAAAGAGATATGATATGACACAGAAATCTGTATCCTCGGGAGGGAATGAAAAACATCAAAAAATGACATACCTTGTAATAAATATAAAATACAATTTTTCCCCAATTTAAAAATATACATGACTATTTAACAAAATGTAGCTCCCGCTTTTTTACAATTATGTATATTTTTATAAATATTTTTATAATTATGTATATATAATACATATGACACAATAGCATAAAGATCAAGGGTCATAAACATGTACAAGATTTCTTGCTGGGCTCGGTGGCTCAGCCTGTAATCCCGAGCCTTGGGAGGCTGAGGTGAGTGGATTG
>NW_007025701.1:0-845 GCF_000164805.1 Carlito syrichta
GGGGGGGGGGGGGGGGGGGGGGGGGGGGGGAGGGGGAGGAAGGGAAGAGATGGGTTTTGCTGTCTCAGGAGTGGCAGAGGCAGAAGAGGTGGAGGAAGTGGAACAGAGGCCAGATGCAGATATACCAGTGTAACTTTATGGGAATACAGTAATTCTGTCTGACTTTTTACTATTTAATTTCTCTAAAAATGTTTCTGTATGGTGCCAATCCTCCTACCATTTGCTTTAGTTTCAATATCTGTATCACAGAAGGATCCATGTGGTAAAAGAAGTCAAATGCAGTCTTGAATAATTGGAACCCATCTGCCTGATTGTCTGACGTTGATTTGGTTTTTAGCACTGCTTCTTCTACATCTTCTTCCTCATCGTCTGGGACTGGTTCAGAAGCACTCACCTCCACCAAGTTGTCTTCGGTTAGTTCCTCGTGTCTATTCGCTCTTTAATGTCTCCAAGATCCATTACCTTAAAACCCCTTCATTCCTTTTTTTGCCATATCCAAAATCTGTTTAATAATTTTCTTGACTGGCTCTGTTGTAAATCCTGTGAGGTCATGCACATTATCTGACAGGTTTCTCCAGCACTAATTTATTGTTTCTGGCTTTCACAATATCAATAATGGGCATCTTAAATAGTGAAAACTTTTTAGACTTTCATGATGTTCTATCAGGGTTCTCTTCCACGGGGCTGATGATCCTTTCCATAAAGTACTATGTAACGAGCCTAAAAAGTTCTTATGGGCCAGGCTCGATGGCCCAGACTGTAATCCCAGCACTTTGGGAGGCCAAGGTGAGTGGATTGCCTGAGCCTGAGTCTCTACAATAAAAAAAAAAAAAAAAGAAGAAGAA
>NW_007025702.1:0-1715 GCF_000164805.1 Carlito syrichta
CTCTGTTGACTTCCCAGCTGGCTAATTAGCTAGCTACAGAGCTAACAAGCAGACTTAAATAGTTAGCTCCCCTGATAGCTAGCTGACTTAACCAGCTAGATAACTAGTTAACTTAATCCTTATCTAACTTACTAGCTAGGTGACTTAATCATCTGACTTATATCGTTAGCTAGTGAGTTGGCTAACTGACCCAACCAGCTGACTTAAGTAGTTCATTATCTAGCTATCTAGCTGACCATCCAGCTGACTTAACTCTTTAGCTAACTAGCTACCTAGCCTAGTCAATTAGGTGACTCAACCCATTTCCTAACTAGCGAACTAGCTGACTCAACCCGCTGAATTAACCCATTAGTTAACCAGCTAACAACCTGACTCAACCTGCTGACTTAACACTTTAGCTAACTAGCTAGCTAGCTGTCTTAACCAGTGGAATAAATTTGAAGCTGACTTAACTAGCTGACTTGGCTACCTGACTTAACTACTTAGTTAGCTGAGTTCACTGGCTGACAACTAGTTAGCTAGCTGACTTATCTACCTGAATTAAATATTTAGCTAACTATTTAACTGGCTGAATAACCAGCTGACTTTAATTAGCTAACTAGTTAGGTAGAAGATTAAGTATCTGAATTAAATAGTTAGCTGACAAGTGAGCTCTCTGACTTAGCTAACTGACATTGTTAGATAGCTAGCTAGACAGTTGACTTAGCTAGCTGACTTAACTAGTTGGTTAATCAGATAGGTAGGTGACTTAGCAAGTTGGGTAATGAGTTATGTAACTCTTTTAACTAGTTGGTAAACGAGTTAAATAGCTGACTTAACTAGTTCCTTAACGAATGAGCTAGGTGACTTAACTTGTAGGCTGATGAGTTGGCTGACTAGTTAGCTGGTTTAACACGTTGGTTGATTACTTGACCGACTTGTTACCTGGGCTAACAAACTGGCCGACTAGTCGGCCAACCTTTTAGCTGAGTTAACTAGTTGAATGATGTGTTGGCCCCCTACTTAGCTCAGTTCAGTAGTTGGCTGGCTAGTTTGCTGACCTAACTCTTCGGCCGACTATTTGGCAGACTACTTAGCTGACCTAATTAGTCTGTTGACTAATTAGCTGACCTAACTTGTTGGCTGACTAGTTGGCCCACTAGTCGGCTGATTGGTTAGCTTACTTAATTAGTGGGCCGCATAGCAGGCCGACCATTTAGCTGACTTAACTAGTCAGCTGGAGAGTGAGCTGCCAGGTGAGCTGATGTAACTAGTCTGACTGGTCTGCTGAATTAACTAGTCGGCTGGCTAATGAGCCTATGCATGCTCTCCCATAACTAGTCTGCTGGTGAGTGAGCCGACCGGTGAGCTGACTTAACTAGTCAGCTGGCGAGTAAACAACAAGTTAGATGACCTTTTGGCCTTTGAGCGAGTGGACAAGTTAGTTGACCTGATGACTCGCGAGCGAGATGAATAGTTTCTTGACCAGTTTGCATGCGAGTGAGACTACTAGTTAGCTAACCTGATGGAAAGTGAGGAAGCCCACTAAATAGCTGACCACCTAGCTGAGTTATGAGCTGACTAATTAGCTAAGTACCTAAAAGATTTGGTACCTGACTTAACTAGCTGACTGACTAGCTAGCTGACTATCTAGCTGACATAACTAGCTAGCAAACAAGTTATCTATCTGTCTAGTTAGCTGACTTAAATACCTAGGAAACTGGCTAGTAAGCTGG
>NW_007025702.1:1776-3570 GCF_000164805.1 Carlito syrichta
CTAGCTACCTGTTTTAACTAGCTGACTAGATATATGGCTGGCTAACTGGCTAGCCAGCTGACTTAACTAGTTAGCTACCTTGTTGGCTAGACGGCTAGACAACTTGCTTAACTAGCTAGCTACCTAGCTGGCTAGCTGCCTAGGCAGCCAGCTAGCTAGATAGCGGGCTGGCCATATGGCTAGTAAGCCAGCTTAAATAGACAGCTGGTTGGCTGGACAGTGGGATAGACAGCCAGCTTAACTAGCCAGTCACCCTGCTGGTCAACTGGATAGTCAGCCAGCTTAACTAGCTGTACACCTACCTGAACAGCCTTCTAATCAGTGGCTTAACTTGCCAGCTACCTAGCTAGCCAGTCGGCTAACCAGCTGACTTAAGTAGCTGACTTAACTGGATCACCAGCTTCCTAGCAAGTTGAACTAAGTAGCTTGCTACATAGCTATCCAGTTGGCTATCCAGTGGAATTTCTAGGTGACTTGTCTAGCTATCCAGCTGTCTAGCCAGCTGACTTAAATAGCAAGCTATCTAGATAGCCAGCAGGCTAGTCGTCTGACTTAACTTGGTCACTTAAGTATATAGCCAGCTGGCCAGACAGCTGAAATAACTAACTAGCTACCTAGCTAGCATGCTGGCTCACCAATGACTTAATTAACTGAATTAACTATCTAGACAGCTGGCTAGTCAGCTGGTTTAATTGTCTAGGTTCCTAGCTAGCCAGTAGACTAGCCAGCTGACTTAACTAGCTGACATAACGAAGTAGCCAGCTGGATAGCCAGCACACTTAACTAGCTAGCTACCTAGCTAGACACCAGGATAGCCAGCTGACTAAACTAGCTGCCATAACTAGATGCCTGATCGCTAGCCAGCTGACTTAACAAGCTACCTACCTACATAGCCCACTGGCTTGCCAGCTGACTTAAGTACTTAACTACCTAGCTAACCTGCATGCCAGGCAGCTGACAACTAGTTGACTTAACTAGCTAAATAGCTGGCAGCTCATCTGAACTAACTAGCTTTTTAACTAGCTATCAAGCTGGCTAGACATCTGACTTAGCTGACTTAACTAGATACTCAATAGGATAGCCAGCTGACTAAACTAGCTGAAATACCTACTGGCCAGCTGGCTAGTCAGCTGACTTAATTGCCTAGATATCTAGCTAGCTAGTAGCCATGCCAGCTGACTTTACTAGCTGATTTAACTAAATAGCCAGCTGGCTAGCCAACACACTTAACTAGCTCTCTACATACCTAGACAGCTGAATATCCAGCTGAATTAACTTGCTGACTTAACTAAGTAGCCAGTTGGCTAGCCAAAACACTTAACTAGCTCTCTACATACCTACACAGCTGAATAACCAGCTGACTTAACTAGTTGACATAACTAGATAGCCTGATGACTAGCCAGCTGACTTAATCAGAAACCTACCTCCATAGCCCGATACCTTGCCAGCTGACTTAACAACCTAACTACCTATCTAATCTGCTGACCAGCTAGCTGACTTAACTAGGTGACTTAACTAGCTAGTCACCTGACTGGCCAGCTGACTTAACTAGATATATACCCTGATAGGAATCTGGCTAGCCAGCTGACTTAACTGACTTAACTAGCTAACAAGTTGTCCTAACTAGCTAACTTAACTAGGTAGCTACCTAGCTAGCCAGTTGACTTAACTATCTGACTTAATTATCTAGCTACCTAGCTAGCCAGCTGGCTGGCCTGCTGACATGACTAGCTGACTCAACCAGCTAGCCAGATGGCTAGCCAGCTGACTTAACAAGCTGAATCAACTAGATAG
>NW_007025703.1:0-1229 GCF_000164805.1 Carlito syrichta
TCACCTTTTGAAGTGGTTTTAAACATTTAGATAACTTTCTTGCATAAAATTTTACTTTTACTTATTTTGATTCAATATTCAAAATTTAAATAACTCACATAAGTTTAATAATTACTCCATGTAAAAAACTCAATATTTTCTATAAATGTTAAATAACCTATAGTTATAGATGAACAGTTGCACTCAGTAATCAATTTCATATTTCCTATTTACATAGAGACAGCTTATATAGTTAAAACAAAGATATAAGACATGCCTAGAAAACTCAGAACACACTTCACAATTCACCAATCCATAGCCCATTGATTTAACCCTCCGTGGAAGTTATTTTGAATTTAAATATAAATAATGAGCATAAAGTGATGAACCTTTAGTTGATAATAAATGACCTTTGTCTTCCCTAAAAGTATATTCTGTGTGAAGCAATAGACAGATCTTATTGATTCTGAATTATTTAAAGATGGCAATAACCTTGTGTAAAACAGCTAGAACTTTTGCCCCCACAGATGTCTTAAGATAGAATCCCAACGAATATTGCAGAGTAATGTCTCATTTGGAAAGACTCAATTAACTGAGACGTTCATGGGCCCCGGTGAAGAGTTTTCTATGCTAGTGGAAATCTGCATGTAAACAAAACTATTTAATTTTTGATACTCAACATTCCCTAAGTTCATATGGCCACATGCTATTTTATTTAAGGAACACTTATTGACAACAGTCCTTGGATTATACTTTGGAGTATGTTCTCAGGGAGCAGGGGTTTCTTCACTTAAAACTATCACTTTTATGAGTCAGGGTGGTCACTCGTGCCACCTCCTACTTGTTCTTGAGGGCACAGAGACCTTTACTGTCTTATCACTGTTGCATTCCCAGTGCTTGGAAAGAGTGCTTGTTCTGAATGACTACCATGCTCTAGCAATTGTACTAAGAGTGAGTGCAAGGAGTATTTTCTACTTAAAAAAACTTACAGTATTGCAAAGAGGAGAAGAAATAGATAAATAATTACAATGTAATGTGGTAATCGATGTTTGAAAAAGTGCTTTGAGGGCACACGTAAAGAAATTATGAATTCTGCTGTAACAGTTAGAAACTGATGGAGTTAGAAATAAGCCTCTCAGTGACAAAGAAGGATGCGCCATGTGGATGAGGAAAAGCAGGGTGGTTAGCCTGGAGTATGACCACAATGGAAAAAATAAGCCTAGAAAGCATCTAACTGTAACAACAATGTT
>NW_007025704.1:0-831 GCF_000164805.1 Carlito syrichta
CTCCAGTGAAACAGAACCAAATCCTATTGGAAAGATTTATTTTGACAAATTGGCTTATGTGATTATGGAGAATGTCTAGTCCAATGTCTGCGAAACAGGTGACAGACTAGAAACCAGGGTAGGAACTGGTGATGCAGTT
Organism: Carlito syrichta; assembly: GCF_000164805.1. Taxonomy (NCBI): domain Eukaryota; kingdom Metazoa; phylum Chordata; class Mammalia; order Primates; family Tarsiidae; genus Carlito; species Carlito syrichta. The sequence continues at coordinate 140 of NW_007025704.1, forward strand.
CAAGTTTGAGGCCCAATTCTCAAGGGGATCATTCATTTTTTCTATTCAGGCTTTCAGCTGATTGAATGAAGCTCGCCCAACTTATAGAGGACAATCTGCTTTATTCATAGTCCACTGATTTAAATGTTAATCTCATCCAAAAACACCTTCAGAAAAATATCCAGAATGTTTGACCAAATACCTGTGCACTATGGCTGAGTCAAGTTGGCACATAAAATTAAGCATCACAGTCTTCTAATTACCTTGAGAAGTTTATGGATCTCTCAGATTTTGCTTCTTTGTTATGTTTGCTTTCTTTATTTTCTTGTTGTTAGTTTGAGTCAAGAATTAAATGAGATAGAATCCATAAAGCCCTTGGCAAAGTAATTCTTCATAGATACTCCATAAATGGTAGTATTTATGAAAATCAGATCTAATTACCTCACTTGTCTTTTTTGAAGTTTGTGAGTGTGAAGATTTAAAGCTTCAAAAGCCAAGTGTAAATAAGTAGTTTGTTTGAATGATCAGACAGGATCAAAGTATACAGTAGTTCCTTTTATTATGCTCATTTATTTAACATCTTAGAAGGTGGAGAAAAACTATGAACAGTTAAGGATCTTAAAAATAGTTGTATTGTGAATGCAGTATTTTAATTTTCAGAAAAATAAGAATTGTTTTGCTGAAAATGATTCACTGATAAAAATCTAAGTTTC
>NW_007025705.1:0-974 GCF_000164805.1 Carlito syrichta
CTAAAATTCCCAGAGACAATAAATATCCCTAAAATGGGATGAGGCTGTCGACATTTTAGTAGGTACTTTTGCCAATTTAATGTCAAACCTATTAACAAGACCTAAATCATTTTACCCAAGCCTCAAATGACATATGTAATTAATATCCTCCAATGTGAGCTACTGACAAAGAGTCAAGATAAAGTAGCCTGCACATAGTAATCAACCATTGTTACATCTCAACTTTGAGTAAGGCGGAGAAGTTGTATTTAACGATGTGAAAAGTACTTTTTAGTGCCTCAGCTTAAAGACTCAGACTGTCAAAACAACCATTAATTTTCCCCACCACCTCTCAGCGCTGCCTGAGTGGATGTTATACAGATGTTTTACAAAAAATGTTTCTCCTTCTACTCTTTGTTGTCAGCGGTTTACATGATTCAGGCAGTAGCTTCTAAAGAAACCACTGAGATGGGAATTGCCCAAAACTGAAGATGTTATTAGGCCTTTTGTGGGTCTGCTCTGAAGCAGTGTGTCCTTTATATAAAGTACAGGACAGGCTGGGCACAGTGGCTCATGCCTGTAACCGCAACACTTTAGAAGGCCAAAGCAGGAGGATTGCTTGAACCCAGGAGCTATGATCAAGCCACTGCACTACAGCCCAGGCAACAGAGCGAGACCCAACTCAAATAAAATATAAAGCAAAATAAAATAGTACAGGGCACAGAAAACCCACACTGCTCCTGAGCCTAATACTACTGTCTCCATAACTGAAAGCCTGCTACAGTTCTGTGTTTGTTTGTTTGTTTGTTTGTTTGTTTTTAAAGGCAGCCCTTTAGGCCAGGTGTTAGAAATGAGAGTGTGTTTTTTCTAAGCTGTTACTGAACATCCACCCTCACATAAGAACTGCCCTATTTAAAACTCTAGATCCAAGCAACCTCAACCTGACATGTGAACAGCTCAGCAAATGGTTTCCCCAGACACAATTTATGTCCTTT
>NW_007025706.1:0-813 GCF_000164805.1 Carlito syrichta
TAACTTGCTAACATATCTTACAAGTAATATACTCAGTATTCAAACACTTGTTTGCCTGAATCTGAAACCTGTGCTCTATTTATAATAGGACACACTCTTTCTCAAAATACACACACACACACACACATGAATAGAAATAAGAAGGATTACAATTAATTGAGATACCCTATTTTTCACTTCAGGCCAATTTCTTAATTTCATTGAACTTTCAGGCGTGTCCCTATTTTAATGATTGATTTTAATTTACAGCTAATTCTCATTTATTAGCATGTTGCTAATCTTTTTGGATGAATATTAGTGTAAAATACTTAATTCCCCAGATAGCTTCTTTCTGTGAACCAATATGTTTTAGATATAATTCTTCAAGATCAGGTGTTATGTCTTCCAGTAGTGCAGACTAATTTTAATATCAGTCTAAACAAGCTGTAATCAAGAAGATAAATATGCCTCAAAAATCATGCAAGGCATTCTAAATTCAAATAAGAAATGATTCTTCAGCTATCCATATCACTGTTTACCATTCATTTAAAACTTGAATACGTATGTATTTGTGTGTGTCTGCATTTAAATACATACTCTACTATATAAAGTATACATTTAAATATATAAGATAGATATTCACATATAAAAATGCATTCAAGTATAGACATATATATATAACTTATTTTAACCCTTTTTTGATTCCACATAAGGGGATACGGCTAAAAGATTTCTTTTGCTAATCAGTTGTCATCAAGGCAGAAATCTTTACTGAAGAAAATTAACAATTACTATCGAAAAGTCTTAAACTCAAGCATAGTTCTTAAGTTTACA
>NW_007025707.1:0-805 GCF_000164805.1 Carlito syrichta
AAAAAAAAAAAAAAAAAAAAAAAAAAAAAAATATATTATTGCTCATTTTAAAAATGAGAAACTATTGGTTTTTCAAAATTAACCCAGCAAAGTTATAAATATTTGTTACCTAAAAATTTGTCTTCAACAAAACCATGAAAAACACACACACACACACACACACACACACACACACACAGTGTATTTCAAAGTGACAAGAACATAGATTTAAGATGGTTATTTCTAGCCTGTTGAGAAGTGATTCAGTGGTTATAATGAAAATTGTCAGTGTATTTCTCCTGCTTTATTCAGGGTGAAAATATCACTTCAATCACTTTAAAGAAAATGTGATCATTTTTGTACTCCTGCTCAATTTAATGTGACTGAGAAACATTGTTTGCACTAGATTTTGCATAATGAACAGAGCAACTTCATAGAAAACTAAGTATTATGATTCACGTTTCTCTTAATCCATAATTCCTTTGGAACTACCTATTATATCAATATGAGTGACAAAGAACTTTGGGGTTAGTATTCTTAATAAAAGGTTATTTGTTATTTTTCTAATAAGAACTTACTGATTCACCAAGAAGACAAAAAGGAGTTTTGTGTAGATCTAACAAATACATTTGTAAATATGATTGGCCATCTGTGGGTACCTTTTAATAGCAGAGTTAGTAACAATTGATCAGGGTTGATGGGTAACTAGAAATTCTACTCTTAATGAGTAGTTTAAAGTTAATTGTCAAGTCAGATATTCTTTGGTTGCCCACTTTAGAGTTGCATCTCAGCTGGCCCCAAACTTGCCACACGCCAAATACTCAGG
>NW_007025708.1:0-785 GCF_000164805.1 Carlito syrichta
AACACGGGCGGAAGTAATTTTTAAAAGCTCCCCAGTTGATTCTCTTGCATAGCCCAGGTATGCCTTCTGATGGGAACATATTTGTTGTTCAGAGCCAGGTTCATATCACTGTGGCTGTATATCACTGTGCCTTCATTGATATGCTTCAGTCTTGCATATTTGGTGGCATGCATTTCCCTTATGTGGGTCCTATGACCTTTGCTCTTCCTCAAGGTCATAAAGAGTCCGGGTCAAAAGTGAAGGAGAGTTAGCACCAGGCTTTGGTCAGGACAGGAGTAGCATGGGGATTTGGGATAAAGCAGAGAGACTATATTCTTGGCCTTACCTAATGCTATGCCTAAATGTAGAGAGACAGTAAAGACACAACCACGGACCAAGGCTTCTAGTTTCTAGATACCTGAGTAGAAAGCTGACTTGGTTTGGGGTCAGGCCATGTGGAAGGCAGCTCTGCTTACATTCCCTTCCAGAACATCACTGCCCACGCTGGGACAGAAAGAGCAGCTCAGCTCCTACACCTGCACTTCTGCAGTCCCTTTCTCTTTTCTGAGCTTCTTCCTGGCTCTGGATTTCATCAACTTCTTCTCTTTGTTGGGTATGTTGGGCTGATTCACTGGGGAGCTGGTGCATAGCACAGACCCTTACGTGATAGTCTCTTCAAAGGGCAGAATAAGAAATTTCCTTCTCATAGGGGACAGATACCCTAGAAGCAAATCAAACATTTTCTCAGTGAACTCTGAAATCACTAGTACTTGTTAGGTAGAGAAGGAAGCAACGGATCCAGAAAT
>NW_007025709.1:0-7603 GCF_000164805.1 Carlito syrichta
ACTGGAGTGCAGTGGCCGCTCCCGGCCACCGCAGCCTCGACCTCCTGGGCTGCGGCGATCCTTCCGCCTCAGCCTTCCGAGTAGCTGGAGCTACAGGCGCGCGCCACCACGTCCGGCTTATTTTTTGATTTATGGTAGAGATGAAGTCTTGCCATATTGCCCAGGCGGGTCTGGACCTCCTAGGCGCCAGCGATCCTTCCCAAAGTGCTGGAATTGCAGGTGTGAGCCACCACGCCTGGCCCTCCCACCGCTTGTAGCCATCTCTCACGTGGTCAGCACATGCCCTGTTGCTCTCTAGATCCAGTCGTGCCCCCTCAACTCCAAGTGCTGCCGGCTGTACCTGCCAGGTGGAAACATCCATCTGTCTCCAGCATCCTGTCAAGCAACTGGTGACATTGGCCCAGTCATCACGGAGCCAATTGGATGACAGGAAAGGGGAGCGCCACCCAAGCCCCGCCCCACCCCAGCCCTCCTTTTCACCCGGTCTGTGCCCCTAGACCTCGGGGTTACTGGTAACACTCTCCTCTCCAGCTCCTGAGGCCTCTGTCCTGGGTCCAGGTGAACTCCTGGGAGCAGCAGGCTGAGAAGTCCTGGGACTTCTCCTGCAGCAAAGCTGTCAGCAGGCACTTGGGGACGGGAGGGAGTTGGTCACACTCAGAGCAGGAAGGCGCCCCACACAGCTGTGAGGTCCCCAGAGACCCACCTCACAGTCAAGAACACTCCTCCCTCCAAGTCCCTTATTGTGTACCCGTTTCTCTTCACTCCAAGCTTTGTTAGCTATCCACAATTATTTCAATAGTTATGGCTTGCAGGAAGGAATAGCTATGCTTCATTGAGTTCTTTTTATTTTTTTAATTTTTAATTAATTAATTTTTTAAGTTATAAAGATGTGGGGTACAATTCAGGGTTAGGCATACAAACCATGCAGGTACCCTTGTTGATGAGGTATGCCCCTCCCTCCCCTAGCAGTTTTCCTCAACTGCCAATCTCACCCCCCTCCCTTGACAGTTTCCCACTACTGCCAATCCCTTTCTTATTTATTTTTGTTCAAGGTTCGCTTATGAGTGAGAACATACGGTACTCTGTTCTTTGTTTCTTTGTTTCTGTGTATGAGCGACTCCAAATCCATCCAAGTTGCTGCAAAGTCCATATGTTTGTCCTTCTTTATGGCTGCATAATATTCCATTGTGTATATGTACCACATTTTAAAAATCCAGTCCAGCTTCGATGGGCAACATGGTTTGTTCCATGTTTTTGCTATTGTGAATAAAGCTGCAACAAACATACATGTGCAGGCATATTGAGTTCTTTTTATATGACTTAAAAGTGTAGCCAGGCTCGGTGGCTCAGCCTGTAATCCGCGCCTTTGGGAGGCTGAGGTGAGTGGATTGCCTGAGCCCGCGAGTTCGAGACCCGCCTGGGCAGCGAGACCGCATCTCTACAATAAATCAAAAAATGAGCCAGGCGTGGTAGCGTACGCCTGTAGTTCCAGCTACTTGGAAGGCTGAGGCGGAAGGATCGCCGGAGCCCAGCAGGTCGAGGCTGCGGTGGCCGGGAGCGGCCTCTGCGCTCCAGTCTGGGCCACAGAGTGAGACTCCAACTCAAAAAAAAAAAAAGTGTATCCATGAAACAATCTTTTCAAAATAAGAAATGGCTTGAAGTGTACCCACCACCCCCACCCGTACACATTGTACCCCATAGGTGATTTTTTGTCCTTTCACCCCTTTCCACTCTTCCCCATCTCAGTATTTTTGATTACTGGTTGTTTTCCCCCAGTTAATCTTTTGAATTTGTTTTTCTTTCAAGATTGTTTGTGGCCTGGGAGTGGTGACTCAGACCTGTCATCCCAGCACTTTGGGAGGCGGAGGCAAGAGGATTGCCTGAGCCCAGAAGTTCGAGACCAGCCTGGGCAACTTGGTGAGACCTTGTCTCTACAACAAATCAAGAAAAATTAGCTGGGCGTGGTGGTGCATGCCTGTAGTCCCAGATACTTGGAAGGCTGAGGCAGAAGGATTACCTGAGCCCAGCAAGTCGAGGCTGCAGTGGCCATGAGAGTGCCACTGTACTCCAGCCTGGGTGGCAGAGTGAGACTCGGACTTAAAAAAAAAAAAAAGTCAATGTAGGTGGGATGTGGTGGCTCAAACCTATAATCCCAGCACTTTGGGAGGCCGAGGCAGAGGATTGCTTGAGCCCAGGAGTTCAAGACCAGTCATGAAAACATAGAGAGACTGTCTCTGAAAAAACAAAACAAAACAAAAAAAAAACAGCCAGGTGTGGTGTGGTAGCCCACACCTGTAATCCCAGCACTTTGGGAGGCGGAGACAAGAGGATTGCCTGAGCTCAGGGGTTCAAGACCAGACTGAGCAACATGACAAGACCTTGACTCTACAATAAATCATAAAATTTAGCCGGGCGTGGTGGTGCATGCCTACAGTCCCAGCTACTTGGAAGGCTGAGGTAGAAGGATTGCCTGAGCCCAGCAGGTGGAGGCTGTGGTGGCCGTGAGCATGCCACTATACTCCAGCTTGGGTGACAGAGTGAGACCCTGAATAATAATAAAAAAATTACCTCCTTTCTGGAGTGTAAAAAAAGAAAAAAGAAATTTGCTTTTTTTGAGTTGGAGCCTCATTCTGTCGCCCAGACTGGAGTGCAGTGGCCGCTCCCAGCCACCGCAGCCTCGACCTGCTGGGCTCCGGCGATCCTTCCGCCTCAGCCTTCCAAGTAGCTGGAATTACAGGCATGCGCTACCACGCCCGGCTGATTTTTTGATTTATTGTAGAGATGAGGGCTCAGGCAATCCACTCACCTCAGCCTCCCAAAGGCGTGGGATAACAGGCTGAGCCACCGAGCCCGGCTAGAAAAAATAATTTTTAAAAATAGCTAGGTGTGATGGTGTGAGCCTGTAGTCCCAACTCCTTGGGAGGCTGAGATGGAAGGGTCGCCTGAGCCCAGAAGGTCAAGGCTTCCGTGAACCGTGATCATATCAGTGCACCCCAGCCTGGGTGACGGAGTGAGATTTCGACTCAGAGTGAGCTTATGGTTTACCACAGCCTCAACTTCCTATGCTCAAGTGACCTCCTGCCCCAGCCTCTTGAGTAACTTAGGACTATAGGCACCGAGCTTATTTATAAATTTTTTGTAGAGACAGAGGTCTCACTATGTTGTCCAGACTGGTCGACTGGTCTTGAACTCTTGACCTCAAGCAGTCCCCCTGCCTCAGCCTCCTAAAGTGCTGAGATGACAGACGTGAGCCACTGTGCCCAGCCGATCTCAAGGTATCTTCTGATTTCCCTTGGAATTTATTTTTTGAAGAATTTGTTGTCTAGAAGTATATTTTTATGCATTTGTGAATTTTCTAATTTTTCTTATTATATTGATATCTAGTTTCATTTCATTGTGATTGAAAAAGATACTTCGAATAATACCAATCTTTTAAATTATGATGAGTTTTAAAATATATATATATATTTTTTGCATCAGAGTTTCACTCTGTCACCTAGGCTGAAGTGCAGTGGTATGCTCACAGTCACACAGTGTCGACTTGCTGGGCTCAGGTGATCCTTCCACCTCAGCCTTCCAAATAGCCAGAACTACAGGTGCCCAGCCTAAAAAAATCTCAACTATGGTTTATTCTGGAAAATGTTTCATGTGTACTTGAGCAGAATGTTTTTTCTGCTGTTGTTGGGTGGAGTATTTGGTATAGGATCTGTGCATCTAGTTGTTTTATTCTGTAATTCAAATTCTTTATTTTCTTACTAATCTTCTATTTCTTGTAAATGTAGTATAAAGTCTCCACCTGTTCTTCTACAACTGTCTATTTCATAATTGTTATGTATTGTCAATGAGTTGACACATTTATAATTAGAAAATGTTCTTCTTTGTGACTTGTAATAGTTTTGACTTAAATTCTATTTTGTCTAATGTTGATATAACCACCCCTTCTCACTTTTGTTTACTATTTGAATGGCATATCCATTTGTTGTTGTTGTTTTAGACCACACAAGACCTAGTTCCTGCAAATGGAATATCTTTTTTCATCCTTTACCTTTCAACTCACTTGTGTTTTCAGATCTAAAATGAGTCTCAGTCTGGGCACAGTGGCTCACGCCTATAATCCCAGCACTTTGGGAGGCCAAGGTGAGAGGATTGCCTGAGCCCATGGGTTCAAGACCAGCCCGGGCAACTTGGCAAGACCTCATCTCTACAATAAATCAACAAAAATTAACCGGGCATGATGGTGCAGCCACTTGGAAGGTTGAGGAGGAAGGATCATCTGAGCCCAGCAGGTAGAGGCTGTGGTGGCTGTGAGCATGTCACTGCACTGCAGCCTGGGCAATAGAGTGAGACTCAGACTCAAAAAACAAAAAATAAAAATAAAGTGAGTCTCTTGTAAGTAGCATATTGTTGGATTATGGTTTTTTTTTGATCCATTCTAACTATCTCTGTTTTTACACTGGAGAGTTCAATCCATTTTAATTTAATTACTGACTGTGAGTGGTGGCTCATGCTTGCAATCCTAGCACCTTGGTAGGCTGAGATGGAAGGATTGCTTGGGCCTAAGAGTTTAAGACCAGTTGGAGCAACATAGCGAGACCTCATTTCTCCAAAAAATCCCCAAATACTTAGCTGGGAGAGGTGGCACATGCCTGTAGTTCCAGCTACTTGGAAAGTTGAGGTGGAAGGATTGCCTGAGCCCAGAAGGCCGAGGCTGCGATGAACAATGATCTTGCTGCTCTCCAGCCTAAGCGACAGAGTAAGATCTCGACTCAGAAAATAAATAAATAAATAAATAAAAGCCAGGCGCAGTGGCTGGAGGTGAGAGGATTGTCTGAATGCAGGAGTTCAAGACCAGCTTGGGCAACTTGGCGAAACCTTGTCTCTACAATAAATCAAAATATTAGCAGGGAGCAGTGGTGGGTGTCTGTAAACCCAGCTGCCGGGAGGCTTAGGCTGAAGGATCACCTGAGCCCAGCAGGTTGAGGCTGTGGTAGCCTTGCCACTGCACTCCTGCCTGGGTGACAGAATGAGACTCTGAATCTAAATAAATAAATAAAGTAACTATTGCTGACTTCTTCAGTTATTTTACCCTTTGTGTTCTGTGTTTTTGGGCTTTTGTTGTTGCTGTTGTTGCTCTTTATTTCTTCCAACACTGCCTTCTTTGTTTAGTCCATTTTTTTAAAGTTGGAGTCTCACTCTGTCGCCCAGGCAGGAGGGTAGTGGCACGCTCACGGCCATGCCAGCGTCGACCTGCTGGGCTCCGGCGATCCTTCTGCCTCAGCCTTCCAAGTAGCCGAAACTACAGGCACGTGCCACCATGCCCAGCTAATTTTTTTGATTTATTGTAGAGACGAGGTCTCGTCAAGTTGCCCGGGCTGGTCTCGAACCCGTGGACTAAGGCAATTCACTACCCTCGGCCTCCCAAAGTGCTGGGATTACAGGCTGAACCACCAAGCCCGGCCTAGTTCATTTTTTGTAATAAAACATTTTTATCATCTTCCCATTTCCTTTTATGTATTTTCTACAGATTTTTTAAATGGTTACCATGGGGATTACATTTGACATAATAAGTTATAACAGTATAACTTTTTGTTTTGTTTTGTTTTTGAGTTGGAGTCTCACTTTGTCACCCAGGCTGGAGTGCAGTGGCACGTTCATGGCCACCAAAACCTCGACCTGCTGGGTTCTGGCAATCCTTCTGCCTCAGCCTTCCAAGTAGCTGGAACCACAGGCACAGGCCACCACATTTGGCTCATTATTATTATTATTTATTGTAAAGACGAGGCCTCACCAAGTTGCTCAAGTTGGTCTCGAACCCTGGACTCAGGCAATCCTCTCACCTCTGCCTCCCAAGGTGCTGGGATAACAGGCATGAGGCACCACGTCCTGCCAAGAGTTTCTTTTTTTCATACGTTTCCTGTCTTTGTTTATATTTTCCTTTAGATTATTGAGAACATTTTACACCAAGGAACAGCCTGAAATGTAAAGTTAAGGTCTTTTCTTAGTTGTGCCTTTCCCTGTGCATGTATGGTAACTTTCTAATTTTCTCTGTATATATGTTGCTTTTGTATAACCCAATCTTCAATGTCTGGCTCCCAGAAGGAGAGAAAGAAAAAAATGAGAGGAAAAATAAAATGTACTAGTTCTTTATATTCCCTGGTAGTCACCTCAGATGGAAGGGAAGGACCTTGTAACAATGGGGGGAGATGCAGCAACAATAACTGCCCCCTTCTTTGCAACTCTCTGATCAGAAGCAGCAATTAGCAAGCAGAGTACAGATTCCCAGTATTTGCAGGACAAGGTCCTTTTTGCCTAACCTGGTCCCCAAAAGCTGCATATAAACTTAGCCGGGAGTGTGAAGTGGGTAGCTGAAGAGTTGAAATTGACTGCAGTTAACCACAATTTACCATCTAATCCTTTCCCTCCAAGTTGAAAGGTTGTGATAGATTCCCGTTACACAATAGCTATATCAGTTTGATTCTACGAGTGCAATATTTTTCTTTTCTTTTCTTTTTTTTGAGTCGGAGTCTCACTCTGTCGCTCAGGTTGGAGTGCAGTGGCACGCTCCCGGCCATCGCAGCCTCGATCTGCTGGGCTCAGACGATCCTTCCTCCTCAGCCTTCCCAGTAGCTGGAATTACTGGCGCGTGCCACCACGCCCGGCTAATTTTTTGATTTTTTTTTTTTTTTTGAGTTGGAGTCTCGGTCACCCAGACTGGAGTGCAGTGGCCGCTCCCGGCCACCGCAGCCTCGACCTGCTGGGCTCCGGCGATCCTTCCGCCTCAGCCTTCCGAGTAGCGGGAATTCCAGGCATGCGCTACCACGCCCGGCTGATTTTTTGATTTATTGTAGAGATGAGGTCTCGCTGCCCAGGCGGGTCTCGAACCCGCGGGCTCAGGCAATCCACTCACCTCAGCCTCCCAAGGCGTGGGATTACAGGCTGAGCCACCGAGCCCGGCTTAATTTTATGATTTATTGTAGAGATGAGGTCTCGCCATGTTGTCTAGGCTGGTCTCGAAACCCTGGGCTCAAGCAATCCTCTCGCTTTGGTCTCCCAAACGTGCTGGGATTACAGGCTCGAACCACCGCGCCCGGCCCCTGCAAACATTTGTGGCCCCAGGTCCAAGAGGATTTAGAAGGAAGAGCCCGTTGAACGCAGGAAGACGACAGTGCCCGCTCTGGCCAACAAGAAGCAGGTTCTGATTAAAAGTAAATACCCGCGGGGCGGGGTGCCGAGAGGAATCGAACCTGAGGGGCAATCGCTAGAACCTGTCAATACGGCGGCACGCACGTTTCCATGGCTTCCACGTCACTCAGGCCTCAGGGGGCGGGACCTGCAGCACTAGCCAATCAAGGGCGCAGGGGCGGGCCCCGCGGGCCGTCCAATCAGACGCGCCGTGGGAGAGGAGGGCGGGGCCCTGCCCCACCCCACCGAGCCTTTGTTTCTCGCGTCCGCCCCCCTGGGGCTCGAGTCACGGTTTCTTGGGGAGGCCCGGGTGCCTCGGCCGCAGCCTCCGTCGCGCTGTGACCTGCACGGGCCGCGGGAGCCCTTGGGAGGATGCCGGGTCACCTTGGAATCCGCGAAATGGTGAGTGTGCGGGGCCGGC
>NW_007025709.1:7623-10212 GCF_000164805.1 Carlito syrichta
CCCGGAGTCCTCTCTGGGCAGCTCCGCGCCCGCAGCCCCGCGTCCCCTAGTTGGGGTGGGGACCATGGGCGGGTCCTCGGGAGGGTCCCGACTCGTGTGCGGGGTGGTGAGTGGAGGAGTTGGGGTCTGGGGGGGTCTCCAGCCCCTCCGTTCTGCTACTAAAAATTAAACAGAGGCAGGCCGAGCGCGATGGCTCACGCCTGTCATCCCAGCATTTTGGGAGGCAGAGGCGGGAGGCCTGCTGAAGCCCAGGAGTTCGAGAGCAGGCTGGGCAACATAGCCAGACCCCATCTCTAGTTAAAAAACAAACAAATACATAAATAAATAAATGCACAAAATAAACGGGGGTTCTGTCAAAAAATAAAGATGCCGGGCACGGTGGCTCACGCCTGTAATCCCAGCACTTTTGAGGTGGAGGAGAGAGGATTACCTGAGCTCAGGGTTTCGAGACCAGCGTGAGCAACATGGCAAGACCGCGTCTCTACAGTAAGTAAAGAAAATCAGCTGGGCGTGGTGGCGCGTGCCTGTAGTTATGGCTCCTTGGAAGGCTGAAGGGGAAGGATCGCCTGAGCCCAGCTGGTGGTGGCTGCGGTGGCCATGAGTGCTCCTCTGCACTCCAGCCTGGGGGACAGAGTGAGACTCTGACTCAAACATAAATAAATAGAGTTTATTCGAGCAGACAGCGATTCATGAGTGAGAAATAGCCAGCCATGGGTTGTGGTCTGGGGACCCCTTGGAAGGGCTCCAAGGGAAAGCTTTATAAGGTTCCCAAGGTAGCAAACTAGATGGCATCTGTGACTGGTTACAGGTAAGTGGCGGCCTTATTTGGTTTACCCAGGTGGAAATTTTCTGTAGTCAGAGGTTAATTGGCGATTGTGGTTGTTTAAGCCTACATTTTGTTTTCCCTATAAATTAGTCATTTACAAAAGAAGTTCATTTGCTTTAGATTTTGGCTTCCTTGGGTAGGAGACCAGGACACCACAGTCAGTTCAGTCTAATTGCCTCCTAATTCATTATTTTAACACTTCCAGAAGGACTGGTTTTCCTCTCTGTTTTTCTTTTTCTTTTCTTTCCTTTTCTTTTTTTTTTGAGTTGGAATTGCACTCTGTTGCCCAGGCTGGTGTGCAGTGACACGATCACGGTCACTGCAGCCTCAACCTGCTGGGCTCAGGCGATCTTTCTGCCTCTGCCTTCCAAACTGCTGGAACTACAGGTATGCACCACCACGCCTGGCTAATTTTTTGATTTATTGTAGAGATAAGGTCTTGCCATGTTGCTCAGGCTGGTCTTGAACCCCTGAACTCAGGCAATCTTCTCACCTTGGCCTCTCAGAGTGCTTGGGTTACAGAATTGAGCCACTGCGCCCAGCCTCTGTATGCGAACCAGGGTCCCAAATCCTTGACTCTGTTCCCTTAGTTTAATGCTTCTAGCCTAAGTTTTCATTTCCTTCCCTCCACTCCCAAATGTCAATTCCCTTCTCCAGTTCATGGGATCAGCTATTTGTCCTTTATTATACATTTTAGATAAACAGTAATTTAATTGTTTATCATTTTTTCAAGGAGCAATGGATTGCTCTTTTAAAAATATTTGTTTTCTGCTTCTGAACACTTCACATGAGAGGAAAGCAGAGAATAAGAGCACAAAACCCCACTGAAAGAAACCTTTGTTCCTCTCCTGCTTATATCTGTCCTAGCCAGACACCTCATCAGAATGTCTTTGGGCTGAGGTTCCCCTTTGAAACATGTACAGGTTCCTATGCCCTCAGCCCACCCTATCTTTTCCTGGCTCTGGGTTTCAGAACTGTCCGAGTCTGCCCCCAAGATGCCTACAGCTTCCCTGTCTTCTTGGAGGGTCAAGTGCATATCAGCCACTGGGTCATCTTCCAGAGGACAACCTGAGGTGGAGGTGGGACCTCCCAGGGGAGCAGCTGGATGCCTTTGACTGGGAGAACATCCTGCTATGTACTTCATCTGTTTTATTTTATTTTTCTTTATTTCAGTAGTTTTAGGGGTATAGATAGCTTTTGGTTACATGGTTGCATTGCATAGTGGCAAAGAAGTCTGGGCTTTATGTGTGTACCCAGCACCCCAACCTGTGCTCATTGTACGCAGTAGGCGATCATGTATTTCATCTAAAAACTAAGCCCTTAGGACACTTAGATTTCTCACGCCAACCCCAGTTTCCATTTCTTGGGGACACATTGGTGGCCTGCCAGTTGGATGGTGGTATTAAGGGGATAAGACAAATGATCCCTGCGCCTCTGGAGTAGCTCAGACTAGTGAAGGGAGAAAACTATCCCTGAGGACAGGAGAACCCACCCCATTGAGGTAATGGGCACACAATGCCATATCTCCTGGGAGGTGGTCATTGAGCACTTCAGGGAGCAGTGTGGGGCTGGGGGATGTGCCAGGTGATAGGATGACCTGACCTCACCCTTGAGTCAGGCTTGTCTGTGTGCCAGTCAGCACTGCCCCTTCCTGGGTTTGTTCCCTGGAAAAGATTTGTTCACTTTTTTTCTTTTTTTGAGTTGGAGTCTCACTCTGTCGCCCAGACTGGAGTGCAGTGGCCGCTCCCGGTCACTGCAGCCTC
>NW_007025709.1:10453-32882 GCF_000164805.1 Carlito syrichta
TTGTAGAGATGAGGTCTCGCCAAGTTGCCCAGGCAGGTCACGAACCCGCGGGCTCAGGCAATCCACTCACCTCAGCCTCCCAAAGCACGGGATTACAGGCTGAGCTTTTTTTTTAAAGCAAGATTTATTGAGAGGACAGAAAAGCTCCCACAGTGGGAGGGGACCCAAAGGGGTTGCCCCACTTTTTATTTATTTATTTATTTATTTATTTATTTTTGAGTTGGGGTCTTACTCTGTCACCCAGACTGGAGTGCAGTGGTATGATCTCAGCTACTGACAAGGTTTCGCCATGTTGCCCAGGCTGATCATGAACTCCTTGGCTCAGGCAGTCTTCTCACTTCAGCCTTGCAAAGTGCTGGGATTACAGGCGTGAGCTACTGCACCTGGCTTAAGATTTGTTCACTTATTGCAGTTTGTTTTTTTAAAAAGTAATTATAAATGTATTCTATCAGTAGAGTTTGAAAGGTAAGAAATTTCTCCTATGAGGCAAAGGAGTGGATTTCAGGGAACAGATTAAATATCTAGTCTTATATTTCATTTGTTAAAAATTAAGCATTTAATTATTTTTTAAATAATAATGATGGAATCTTGCTGTTGCCCAGGCTAGTCTTGAACTCCTGGACTGAAAGAGTCCTCCTGCCTTGACCTCCCAAATGCTGGGACTACAGGCATGAGCCACTGTGCCCAGACTAAAAATTCTTATTTACATTTCTTCTTTCCAGAGCATGTGTAGTAAGTTTCTCAGATCTGTTCATTTTTTAATGTTTTGTTGGGGACTGCAAATGAAATTTCAGGGCTTAGTTTTGGGAATGCCATCAGAGAAGGGAAATAGGGAAACACTCTCTTCCATTATGGCTGCAGAAAAATGAACACATTTCCACAAACAAGTGTGGTTGATAAATTGGTGAAAGATTTAACCAAAAATCAGTTCCTCTTCTTTGCAGGGCAGAGAATGTGTGACAGTGGATAACTGTTTATAAGGTTAGGCTGGGTCGACACCTAGAAGAAGGAGAGAAACTTAAGCAAAATTTGGTTAACAGGTATTTTGACTGGTCACTGGACATAAGATTTTTTTTTTTTTGAGTTAGAGTCACACTCTGTCACCCAGGCTGGAGTGCAGTGGCATGCTCACAGCAACCTTTACCTGCTGGACTCAGGCGATCCTTCTGTCTCAACCTTCCAAGTAGCTGGAACTCGCCCTACCACGCCCAGCTCATTATTTATTTATTTATTGAGAGATGAGGTCTCACAAAGTTGCCCAGGCTGGTCTTGAACCCCTAAGCTCAGGCAATCCTCTCGCCTCAGACTCCCAAAGTGCTGGGATTATAGGCTTGAGCCACCGCACCTGGCTAGGTGGTTTTTCCTGGGAGCCTCCCCATCAATTGTCCCAGCTGCTCACAGCAGCCATTGGAGGAGCCCTTTATACTAAGAGAAGTTCAGAGCACTGGAAAGCTGGGAACCCACAGACAGTGATGCCCTGTATGGGGTTGTAATTGTTATTGTCCTGTTTCTAGACGTTTTTGATGGAACAAATCTGGATATAGACAAGGTTTATATATTCATATAGTATAGTACTATATGGTCTTATTCTTCATAGTATAGTGGTTTTCAATTCCATGCCAGCTCACAGAATTATTCAAACAAGCTATCACCATCCTTCCATGAGAACAAAGGAGCAAGTCACTCTCTTGATACTGCAGAGTGTGCCACCCACAAATCTTCATGAGTTTGGAAAAAGATTATTTGATATGACAACAAGAACACTAGGAATGAAGAAAAAGTATAGTGGTTTTGACTTAATCAAAACTGATAACTTTTGTCCTTCAAAGGACACCATCAAGTTGAAAAGACAATCCATCAATAGAAGAAAAACTTGTGAATCCTATATTTGTCAGGGACCTGCACCCAGAAGCAACTGGAACCTCAGACCCACCATCACACAGAGTGGGGCTGGATCAGCAGCAGGACTCCCAGGCATCCTGTCCCATCACTGCAGGAGGGAACCTTGGCCCTGGAGTCCTCTCTGGCAGCTGTGCTCCTGTGGTCCTGAATCTCACATTATGGGGTGACTACGGAGAGTGATCATCGGGAGAGAAATCTAACCTGGTGTTTTGGGTTGGGGGGGTACTTTCTGGACCCCTCCCCAGGAAGTCAGGCATGACTGGGCCTAGCAGATGGCTTATGTGTCTCCAGCTCCTCCCCTGGGGAAGGCAAACTATTTTCCTCTATGCATTCCATACGTGTGTAGCAGCTGGGTCTCATGTTTTAAGGCCTTGTCTCCTCTCCTGTTAAGGAGAGATTTCACCAGAAACTTGTTTAAAACATCAAGGATTCGAGACCCGCCTGGGCAACTTGGTGAGACCTCATCTCTACAATAAATCAAAAATTAGCTGGGTGTGGTAGGTAGTGCGTGCCTGTAGTTCCAACTACTTGGAAGGCTGAGGCGGAAGGATCGCCGGAGCCCAGCAGGTCGAGGCTGCGGTGGCCGGGAGCGGCCACTGCACTCCAGTCTAGGCGACAGAGTGAGACTCCAACTCAAAAAAACAAACAAACAAAAAAACCATCAAGGAAGGCTCTCTTCAACACAGTTGTTATATGAGCCATGATGACTATAATGGGCTGAGTGATTGAACTCAACCTTGAATGCAGCAGTTATAGTAATGGGATTATAGTCAATGGACAAGGTGAGGGAGGGGATAGAACTTGGTTAGGTATCATGGCGGGGGAGGAACTTGATTGGCTATCAAGTTTAGAGGGATTCCCACTAAACTGCCTTAGAAGGAGTCTTGCTAAAACTAGCCTTTGCAGGTCAATGCCAAGGCCTAGCCAAGAAGAAGGCTTTGAGGATGCATGACTCAAGTTTGGTCAAAGAGGGCATTCTGGCCTAATTCTTCCTAGGTCTGACAATGAATCCCTAAATTTCAGTTTCCTTCCTTACATTCTTTTTTTTTTTTTTTTTTTGAGTTGGAGTCTCATTCTGTCACCCAGACTTGGAGTGCAGTGGCCGCTCTCGGCCACTGCAGCCTCGACCTGCTGGGCTCCGGCGATCCTTCCGCCTCAGCCTTACAAGTAACTGGAACTACAGGCATGTGCTACCACGCCCAGCTAATTTTTTTTGATTTGTTGTAGAGATGAAGTCTCGCCAAGTTGCCCAGGCGGGTCTCGAACCTGTGGGCTCAGGCAATCCACTCACCTCAGCCTCCCAAAACGTGGGATTACAGGCTGAGCCACCGAGCCTGGCTCTTTCCTTACATTCTAAAATGCCAACTTCCTCTCTCCAGTGGACAATAAATGTCTCTATTTAAAAGGTGCTTTTTTGTTGTTGATGGATATTTTACGAGAGGAAAGCACTGAATAACCATTTGAAACTACATTATGTAGGATCCTTGTTCCTAATGATTTGTGATGTTGAGCTTCTTTTTATGTGCTTACTGGCCATTTGTTTATATATTGGAGAAATGTCTACTGAAGTTCTTAAAAATCTGTCATCTTTTTTTTTTTTTTTGAGTTGGAATCTCACTCTTTCACTCTTACTCTTGTCTCCCAGGCCTGGAGTGCAGTGGCACGCTCATGGCCAACCGCAGCCTCAACCTGCTGGGCTTAGTTGATCCTTCCACCTCAGTTTCCAGGTAGCTGGAACTACAGATGCATGCCACCACACCCGGCTAGTTTTTGTGATTTATTGTAGGGACGAGGTCTCACCAAATTGCCAAGGCTGGTCTCAAACCCCCAGGCTCAGGCAATCCTCTCGCCTCGGCTTCCCAAAGTGCTGGGGTTACAGGCTGAGCCACTGCACCTGGCCAAAATCTGTTTTTTGTTTTTTTTTTGAGTCAGAGCCTCACTCTGTCACCCAGGCTGGAATGTAGTGGCACACTCACGGTCACCACAGCCTTGACCTGCTAGGCAGGTGATCCTTCTGTCTCAGCCTTGCAAGTAACTGGAACCACAGGCATGTGCCACCATGTCAGGCTAATTTTTAAATTTATTATAGAGATGAGGTCTTGCCATGTTGCTCAGACTGATCTCGAACCCACAGGCTTAGGCAATCCTCTCGCCTCTGCCTTCCAAAGTGCTGGGATTACAGGTGTGAGCCACTGCACCCTGCATCTTGAGCATTTTTGTGTATAGTTTAGTAGTGTTAACTATCCTCACCTTGTTGTGAAACTAAACTCCAGCAATTTTTCCCATATTTATTTTTTTCTTAAGATTGGTTAATTTCAATAATTTTGTCTTCATGTTAGATAATTGTTTATTTTGCTTGCTCAAATTTACCACTGAACACCTACAGAGAAATTTTCATTTTAGTTGTACTTTGCATCACCATACTGTCTGTATGATCTGTTTTGTAATTCCTAATTTTTTGTTGATATTGTAAACATACAGTTTTCTTGGTTACCTTTATTTCTTTCTCCATGGTTGCCTTTACCTTTGAGCATAGTTAAGCCAGTTGCATAAAGTCTTTGTCTAATGAGTCCAGTTACTGGGGATTCTCGGAGATGGTTTATCTCAATTAATTTTCAGTTAGATTTTTTTCCATTCGTGAGCTGTATTTTTCTGTTTCTCTGTCTTTGTGATTGTTGTTGTTGTTGAAAGTGGACATTTGAATATTATAATGAAGTAACAAGGAGATCAGATGCTGCTGCTTCTCCAGTGTTGACTATTCTTGTTTGTTGAAGACTGTTCTTGTCTGTTTCATAACCTTTTGAAAGTTTTTTATGCAGAGACTATATTCCTTGTGTGTAGCCACTGAAGTCTCTCATTTCTTTGGCTTGCATTCAGATACTGTTTTGATAGAGGTTTCTGGAATGCTGTGAACTAAGAAAGAAAAAGAGAATGAAATAAATAAAACCCTCACCTTTTTCATCTTTTTGTATGGCTCAGTCCAAAACAATGGCCTCCCATAATTTTTTTTATTTTTTTATTTTTTTTTGAGTTGGAGTCTCACTCTGTCGCCCAGACTGGAGTGCAGTGGCTGCTCCCGGCCACCGCAGCCTCGGCCTGCTGTGCTCCGGCGATCCTTCCACCTCAGCCTTCCGAGTAGCCGGAATTACAGGCATGCACCACCACACCCGGCTGATTTTTTAATTTATTGTAGAGATGAGGTTTTGCTGCCCAGGCGGGTCTCGAACCCTTTGGGCTCAGGCAATTCACTCACCTCAGCCTCCCAAAGGCGTGGGATTACAGGCTGAGCCACCGAGCCCGGCCCTCCCATAATTTTTAACATTTTCTCTAAGAGTTGTTTAGTTTTAACTGTTACCTTTAGGTCTTCAATCCATTTTTATTTCATTTTTGTAGGTAGGTTTAGGGTTCAGCTTCATTCTTATACATGTGAATATTCAATTTTCCCAGCACCATTTTTTGAAAAACGTGTTTTTTCCCCACTGACTATTCTGGGCATATTTGTCAAAAGTCATTTTATTTATGTGTATATCTATCTGGGCTCTGTATTCTATTCTTTCTTTTTTTTTTTTGAGTCGGAGTCACCCAGCTTGGAGTGCAGTGGCACACTCATGGCTACCACAGCTTTGACTTGCTGGGCCTAGGTTATCCTTCCACTTCAGCCTTCTAAGTAGCTGGAACTACTACAGGCATGAGCCACCAGGCCTGGCTAATTTTTTTTATTTGTTGTAGAGGTGAGGTCTTGCTATTTTTCCCAGGCTGGTCTTGAACCCCTGGGCTCAGGCAAGCCTCTCGCCTCTGCCTCCCAAATTCGCCGGGCATGGTAGCACATGCCTGTATTTCCGGCTACTTGGAAGCCTGAGGCAGAAGGATCACTGGAGCCTGGCAAGTCAATGCTGGGGTGGCCGTGAGCCTGGTATACACTCCAGCCAGGGTGATGGAGTGAGACTCCAACTCAAAAAAATAAAACAAAACAAAGCAGAATTCTCTGAGCATATTTCAGGATGGTTACTCTTTCCCTCCTTCCGCTTCTCCTGGAAGCACAAAGTAATTTTTCTCTGCTCTTCACTGAGAACTAGTAAGGTTTCTGCTGGTAAAACTCACAAATTACTGGGGCCCCCCTAAGAAAGGGCCCTCTGGATTTTTACTTCTTAAATTTGTCCACATTCAGCCTTTAGTAATTCATCAGTTATATTTTAGGTTTTCTTGCTCCTATATTGCTTCCCACAGAGATTTGCTATGGAATTCTGTTCCGATAAGTTATGACTTTTTTTTTTTTGAGTTGGATTTTCACTCTGTCACCCAGGCTGGAGGCCAGTGGCATGCTCTTGGCCACCACAGCCTGAACTTGCTGGGCTCAGGCGATCCTCCCTCCTCAGTCTTCCAAGTAACTGGAACTACAGGTATGCGCCACCATGCCCAGCTAATATATATATTTTTAATTTATTGTAGAGATGAGGTCTCACCAAGTTGCCCAGGCTGGTCTTGAACCCATGGGCTCAGGCAATCCTCTCACCTCAGCCTCGCAAAGTGCTGGGATTATAGGTGTGAACCACCACGCCTGGCCAGTTATGACTCTTATTTGTTAGGTTGGTGGGTCCAGTCCAAAATCTAGTACCCAGGTTCTACCAAAGGTCGGCTTTGGGAACAACAAGAAAACTAAGGATACACAGTCCCAGGGTGGCTAATATTAACTGTTGTCTGCACCTACTTATTAGTAGATCTGTGTCATAACAGGTGCTACAGACATTGGGGTCTGTCCCATCAAAAAGAGGCACATTCCTATTCTTCTTTACTGAAAAGTTGCTTTACTGAACAGTTCAATTGTAGCATTAGAATTGCTGCTTGGGAGGAAGTGAGTATAGACAGAGAATAAATTCGATAAATTCATGGAGTCATAGAATAAATGTTTGGAGTCCACAGCATGATGTGAACTTCTTTTTTTCTTTTTAAGTTAGAGTTTCACCCTGTCACCCAGGCTAGAGTGCAGTGGCATAACTACAACTCACCACAGCCTCGACCTCCTGGGTTTAGGCAGTCCTTCTGCTTCAGTCTCCCAAGTGGCTGGGACTACAGGCACATACCACCATACCTGGCTAATTTTTTGGTAGAGATGAGGTCTCACTATGTTGCTTCGGCTGGTCTCAAATTCCTGGGCTCAAGAAATCCTCCCACCTTGGTCTCATGTGAACTTTTTAGAAAATATAGGTTTCCCTGGCAGTCAGTTTCACCCATCCTCTACATATGTGGGATATTTCAGGATTCAGTGGCCTTTGAGGATGTCGCTGTGAACTTCACCCTGGAGGAGTGGGCTTTGTTGGATCCTTCTCAGAAGAATCTCTACAGAGATGTGATGCGGGAAACCTTCAAGAACCTGGCCTCTATAGGTAAGAGTGACAATATTCCTTCACTTAATGAATTAGAGGGCAAGTATGTCTGGCTCATCAGTGCTGTTCAGTGATTTGGAATATGGACGGGCAATACTTTGGATAAATCAAGCATAGCCATAGTGTACCATGGACATAGAATCTAATACTTTTTTCACATTTTTATACTAATTCATAATGACTTTTCTTGATCTACATTTTAGGAACACAGTGGGAAGACCAGAACATTAACAATCAGTCCAAAAATCCCAGGACAAATTTAAGGTAATTTGTGCACATGAAAGAAAGCAATGTTCCGCTGGGTGTGGTGGCTCAAGTCTGTAATCCCAGCACTTTGGGAGGCTGAGGTGAGTGAATTGCCTGAGCCCATGGGTTCAAAAACAGCCTGGGCAACTTGGCAAGACCTCATCTCTACAATAAAAAAAGAAAAATTCACCGGATGCGGTAGTGCGTGCCTGTAGTTCTGGCTACTTGGAAGGCTGAGGCGGGAGGATCGCCTGAACCCAGCAGGTTGATGTTGGGCTGGCTACTGCACTCCAGCCTGGGTGATAGAGTGAGACTCCAACTCAAAAGAAAAAGAAAAAGAAAGCAGTGTTCCTTGTGAGAATCGTAGAATGCCAGAAAATGTTCAAAAGAAGCAGTCAAACAAATAAGTCCAGTGTAAAATGTATTTATTCTTAGGAAATGTTCTCTAAAAGTATATTTAAGTGTGATAATAGATGTTTAGTGTTTGTAAAATAGTTCACTTTCAGGCAGTATTAAGAAACCTCATAAATATCATTTTTGGTACTAGGTATGGTCATGACATCTTACAGAGTTTTTAGTCCATTCATGGTCTTACAGTTGAGACAGGGTAAAAAACTTTCACTTTCCCTGATAATGTTAGAAATGTAAGTCTAATACCTATTAATAAATATAAAATCATTTATGAACAAACCATTACTAATGTGCTTCTCATTTTTTACAGAAGTCATATTCTAGAGAGATTCTGTGAAAGTAAAGTAGGTAGTCAAAATGGTATTGTGAACAACAGAACTCCTCCTGGAGTGGAAGCATGTGAAAGCAGTGTGTGTGGAGAAGCTGGCATTGGTCATTCATCCCTTAATGGGCACATCAGAGCTGACCCTGGACATCAACCAAATGCATATCAGGAATATGGAAAGAAGCCATATACACGAAACCAGTGTGGGAAAGCCTTCAATTATCAGCACTCCTTTCCAGTACGTGAAAGGACTCATCCTGGAGGAAAACCTTATGATTGTAAGGAATGTGGAGAAACCTTCATTTCTCTTGTGAGCATTCGAAGACACATGATAATGCACAGGGGAGGTGTACCTTATAGATGTAAGGTATGTGGAAAAGCCTTTGATTATCCCAGTTTATTTCGTATACATGAAAGAAGTCACACTGGAGAGAAACCCTATGAATGTAAGCAATGTGGGAAAGCCTTCAGTTGTTCTAGTTACATTCGAATACATGAAAGAACTCACACTGGAGATAAACCCTATGAATGTAAGCAATGTGGGAAAGCCTTCAGTTGTTCCAAGTACATTCGAATACATGAAAGGACTCACACCGGAGAGAAACCCTATGAATGTAAACAATGTGGGAAAGCCTTTAGATGTGCCAGTTCTGTTCGAAGTCATGAAAGGACTCACACTGGAGAGAAACTTTTTGAATGTAAGGAATGTGGGAAGGCTTTGACTTGTCTTGCAAGTGTTCGAAGACACATGATAAAGCACACTGGCAATGGACCTTACAAATGTAAGGTGTGTGGAAAAGCCTTTGATTTTCCCAGTTCATTTCGAATACATGAAAGAACTCACACTGGAGAGAAACCCTATGATTGTAAGCAATGTGGGAAAGCCTTCAGTTGTTCCAGTTCCTTTCGAAAACATGAAAGAATTCACACTGGAGAGAAGCCCTATAAGTGTACAAAATGTGGGAAAGCCTTCAGTCGTTCCAGTTACTTTCGAATACATGAAAGAACTCATACTGGGGAGAAACCCTATGAATGTAAACAATGTGGAAAGGCCTTCAGTAGATCCACTTACTTTCGAATACATGAAAAAACCCATATTGGAGAGAAACCCTATGAGAACCCTAGCCCTAGCCCTTCTGTTCCAGTTTCTTTCATAAACATGAAAGGAGTTACACTTAGAGAAACTCTATGAAAGTAAGAAATTCGGGAAAGGCTTCAGTCCTTCCCATTTCTTTCAACAACACGAAAAGATTTGCAGTGGAGAAAGACCCAATAAGAATTTGAATTAGGAGAGACCTGTGACAGGACAGTATATCTATAGTTGGAGTTAGAGCTATGGATTGTGTTATGTCGATGTTGATAATGTTAGCAACTAGATTTCCCAGCATCCTTTCCATGTATGTTTCCATGATACAGTTCACCAGTTACCTATCTCACATGAGATTTGGAGGGCAGAAGTGAAGAAGGCATTAGTCATGGGTTGGGGGCACCATATGGGGAGACAGCCAGCTGCATACAGGCTCTGAGGCCACCTGTTTCCAGTCCACTTTTCTGATTTTTTGTGTTATCAGTCAAGAGAATCCTCAAAACTACTCAACATTCATTTTCTCAGAGGTGTAGGTTTCCACACAAGTCTCTAGAAGTTTCACAATGAATATCCATCCATGTTTTGGTTTGCCTTCAGACATTATGTGTGTAGGCAGCCAATTCAGACTGTCTTGGTTGGGACTGTTCTCTGATGCTCTGACTTGCTTGGTAGATTGAATTTGTATAAGGTCTAATTTGTATAGTAAGCACCTTTGATCATACTGGTAGTGATTGTGTTCTTGATTTAGCATGATAGCTACATTTTTGCCATCAAAACCAACTAGATGGGAGCTTGTTCCTCTGCTATATTGTCCAGTGACTGGTCGTCCCCAGTATTTTCATGTAAAAATAAGCATCATTCTCATGTTAAGACTGGGCGCTTTTTGTTACTCACAGCTGAATGTAATGTCTCAGTCTGTTTTTAATTATGCGTGACTTTATGTGACTAAAACAATATGTATTTTTATTCAAGCAATAGTTTATTAACTGTTTTAAGTCTTGGATCAGATCAAGCTTATAATTTTGGCAAGTTATTTGTAAGACATTGTGAAGTCAGTGTTACCATGTGTATACAACTTCAGGAATTTTTTCCCTCATGTAAATTTTACTTTTCATGTTTATATAGTTATAACTTTTAGTGTGATAGTAATGTCTCATTTACTCGTAATACCAAAAGTTAAATTATACTATTGTATGTGTCCTTTTGCCAAAGGCCACCAGGACTATACCTGTTGTCAAAGAGGGTGTAATAAATTTTAGTAATAACTGTAAACCATAAATTACTGTGTGATATATCAATAAGAGGGTACCCAGAAGAATTTTGTATAGAATTTGTGCTTGTTTCAGGTTGATAGTTTTGTTTGTTTTTTTTTAGTCCGAGTCTGACTCTGTTGCCCAAGCTGGAGTGCAGTTGCACGCTCACAGCCACCGCAGCCTCAACTTGTTGGGCTCAGGTGATCCTTCCACTTCAGCCTTCCACGCCCGGCTAATTGTTTTGGTTTATCATAGGGATGAAGTCTCACCAAGATGCCCAGACTGGTCTTGAACCCCTGGGCTCAGGCAGTCCTCTCTCTTCCACCTTCCAAAGTGCTAGGATTATGGGTGTGAGCCACCATACCTGGCCTTGGTCAATTTTTAAATAACGTGCAATGTATTCACTTTCACCAGTTTTAGAGACATGGTCTTGTTTTTGTCTTGCCCCATCATGGTCACTGAGGAGCATTGTCTGCTGCTGCAGGTGTATGATATGTTTCTTTCCAATGGTATAAGACTTGGCCTTGTGGGAAGGGGAGGCCAGCTCCCAGATCTCTGAACCTGTCTTTGCTTTGCTTATTCTCTGAACACTGAAGTATTTCCTATGTTGTATTGGACACTGTTTTCCATTATGTACCTCAGTTAAAATATATACATTTTACTTATTCCTTAGCAAACTATATAATACTCTTTAAAAATCTCCTTTACATGTTTAGTGAGGCCAACATGTTTAGGTAAACTGTCCAAACACAAGCCTCGGAAGGAACAAAGTCAGCAACTAAGCCTTTTGAGCTTAGATAATGTGCTCCTGATGCTAATTTATCAACAGTCCTCTTATGCCAGCACTGTAGAGTAAAAAGTAATATGCACAAGTCAGTTTTATGTTTACACTGGTATGAAATAATCCAGTCACTTCATTGAAGGTGTCTGGCAAGCTCCTGTCCTGAAAATCCTGGTTGAAACTCTTCAGAGTCAAAGCAGATATCACAGGTTAGAGTAGCAGTCAGTGACCAAACCCTGACTGTGGAGATGGCAAATTCAGCCCCAGATAATGTATCCACAGGAGTGAAGGGTGGAGTCATTGCCTGTCAGATTGTAGTCATTTGGATCAGAAAACTGACAATGACAGAGTTAGGTGCTTTCAAATCCAACCACTGCTTCATCCTTCTCCCTTGAAGGCTAACTCCACAGTGGTAGTATTTGCCACAGAGGAGAAACACCACCATCAACATGACTCCAAGTGTGAATTTCCAAAGGATGCAGGTGCTGTGTTGGGAAGGTCAGTGAAGGTAAGGGAACTCTGGAAGTATAGTGGGAGGGAGAAGAGCAGGACACAGCTGAGAACCTGGGTCTTGACCTTGACTATTGGAGTGTCTTGATGCTTAACAAACAGCTCAAGGATCACTCCAGAGAGGACAGTGATGTGCAGGCCCAAAGAGTGTTCATTGCCAGGCTCGAAAGTGCTGGGATTGCAGGCTGAGGTGTATGACATGTTTCTTTCCAACAGTATAAGACTTGGCCTTGTGGGAAGGGGAGGCCAGCTCCCAGATTTCTGGACCTGTTTTTTGCTTTGCTTATTCTCTGAACACTGAAGTATTTCCTATGGCTCAGTCTGCAATCCCAGCACTTTGGGAGGCTGAGGCGTGTGGATTGCCTGAACCCGCGGGTTCGAGACCCATCTGGGCAATTTGGCGAGACCTTGTCTCTACAGTAAATAAAAAATTAGCGAGCGTGGTAGTGCGCACCTGTAGTTCCAGCTACTTGGAAGACTGAGGCGGAAGGATCGCTGGAGCCCAGCAGGTCGAGGTTGTGGTGGCCAAGAGCGTGCCACTGCACTTCAGTCTGGGTGACGGAGTGAGGCTCCAACTCAAAAAAAAAAAAAAAAAAAGAGTGTTCATAAGCCAGGAAGGTCACCACTTTGGAAGTCAATGGTGTTGCTTCCTGTTTGAAGCCTGATGCTTTGTCTATGGCAGAACTTTTCTACATCTGATTAGAAAAGCAACGCTGCAGCCGGGCTCAGTGGCTCAGCCTGTAATCCTGCTCTTTGGGAGGCCGATGTGAGTGAATTGCCTGAGCCTGTGGGTTCGAGACTCGCCTGGGCAACTTGGCGAGCCCTCATCTCTACAATAAATAAAAAAATCAGCTGGGCGTGGTAGCGTGTGCCTGTAGTTCCAGCTACTTGGAAGGGTGAGGCGGAAGGATCGCTGGATCCCAGCAGGTTGAGGCTGAGGTGGCTGGGAGCGGCCACTGCACTCCAGTCTGGGCGACAGAGTGAGACCGCAACTCAAAAAAAAAAAAAAAAAAGCAACGCTGCAATTTGTGAGTTTCAGCAATAGAATTAAGAATTAAAGAATTATATAATTATTAATTATAATTAAATTATTATAGAATTAAAAGTTATTTTGGCAATCTAGAATTAACTCTTCATTCTGGAACTGCCTTCAGGTACAGGGGTACAGATAGGGAATGTCACAGACATTTTCAAGGTCTTACTGTTCAAGGTCTTTCAAGTCTTTTACCTTTTACAATTAAATTTTATACAATTATTAAGATGTTAATGTCACGCTACCAATTGGTTTAAGGGTATTATTAGGTGTTAATAAGGTATTCTGGTTTTGTATGAAAAATACCTTAATTCTTGAAATAAGAAGAGTCTTTTTAGATATACATGTTTATGTTTGCAGTTTTTCTCTTTCATTTTTTTTTTTTGAGTTGGGGGTCTTACTCTGTCACCCAGGATGGAGTGTAGTGGCACGATCACAGCTTCCTGCAGCCACAACCTGGATTCAAGTGATCTTCCCACCTCAGCTTCCTGAGTAGCTGGGACTACAGTGTATGCCACCACGCCCAGCTAATTTTTAAAAAATTTTTTGTAGAGACAAGGTCTCACTATGTTGCCTAGGCTGTCTTGAACTAGGCTCAAGTGATCCTCCTGCCTTGTCCTTCCAAAGTGCTGGGATTCAGCTGTGAGCCACCATGCCTGACCAATATTTGCAGTTTTTCATAAAGCAAAGTCAAAAAAGAAGAAAAGAAAATTCTTAGGGTAAATGAACTTAGGTGAAAAACATGACTTCTTTCAGGGAAAATATTGTGAAGTCATTCCTGTACCAACAAATTAACACCTTTATTATTTAGTATAGCATGACATTTTATTCAAAAGAACTTAGTGGCTTGGTGTAGGGATTCATGTCTATAATCCCAGCACTTTAGGAAGCGAAGGTGGGAGGATTGCTTGAGCCCAGGAGTTCAAGACCAGCCTACACAACATGGCAAGACCTCATCTTTACAGAAAAAGTGAAAACATTTGCTGGGCATGATAACGTGTGCCCATAGTCCTAGCCACTCAGAAGGTGGAGGCAGGAGGATTACTACAGCCCAGGAGGTCAAAGCTACAGTGAGCCATGATCCTGCCACTTCACTCCAGCCTGGCTACAGAGTAAGACCTCAACTTCAACCAAAAAAAAATCCTAGTAATTTCAAATGTGAATGTAAGTTGTAATATTCTTTCTTTTTATTCACTGTCAGTCTCCCTGACTTTCTAAGACTCTGGAATCTTTTGCTCACTGTGTATGTAAGGCCAAGGTAAAAAGTAATATAAAAATCTTTTAGACACCACGGTAAAAGTTTAATTCTGAAAACCACTGTACAAAAACAAGAAACTTGGGCTGGGCTCAGTGGCTCACACCTATAATCCCAGCACTTTGGGAGGCTGAGGTGAGAGGATTGCCTGGGCCCACTGGTTTGAGACCAGCCTGGGCAACTTGGTGAGACCTCATCTCTACAATAAATCAAAAAATTAGCCAGGCATGGTGGTACATGCCTGTAGTTCCAGCTACTTGGAAGGCTAAGATGGAATAATTGCCTGAGCCCAGCAGTCAAGGCTGTGGTGGCTGTGAGCATGCCACTGCCCTCCAGCCAGGGTGATAGAGTGAGACTCCAACTAAAAAAACAAACAAAACAAACCAAGCAACTCAGATATACAGGGAAAGAAGAACTATGACAGATTGTGAACAATTGAATGGCAAAGAAGTTGATATAATGGCTCCTGTTGTATGATATTCCACTGGTTGAGAAATACAAGCTCTCTAAGTGGGCCCTTGTATAATATATACGAGGGCTGACAATTAAGTTGTGAACTTATCCTAGAAAGAGTGCTACATACCTCATTGCTGAATATCACCATGGTCACCTTCAAAGTACTCTCCTTGGGAAACTCTGCACTGATGCTAGCACCTATTCCACAAATCAAAGCAATTCTGGAACTCTTTCTAGAACGGCAAACAGCTGTCATCGTATTACCCTTGATGTCCAGAATGTCATCAAAATGTCTTCCTTTAAATATTTCCTTTATCTTTGGGTCAAGAAAAAAGTCATTGGAAGGCCAGATCAGATGAGCAGGGAGGGTATTCCAATACTGTTATTTGATTACTGGCCAAAAACTCCCTCACAGTGATGTGTGAGCTGGTGCATTGTCGTGATGCAAGAGATCCTTCAGGACCTTTTTTTGTTTTGTTTTAAGTAGGACTCTCACTCTGTTGCCCAGGCTGGAGTGCACACTCTTGGCCATCACAGCCTCAACCTGCTGAGCTCAGGTGATCCTTCTGCCTCAGTCTTCCAAGTAGCTGGAGTTATAGGCACATGATACCACATTCAACTAATTTTTTGATTTATTGAGAGATAGGTTCACACCAAGTTGCTGAGGTTGGTCTCGATCCCCTAGGCTCAGGCAATCCTGTCATCTTGGCCTCCCAAAGTGCTGGGATTATAGGCATGAGCCATCACACCCTACTGCTTTGGAACCATTTTTGCCCACACTTTTCTCATGGCAAGAATTTAGTCCCCCATAAATACAGATTTAACTAGCTGTTTCTCTATCAATGTTTATTTGGTCTGCTATGTTTCTCACAGTTAGTTGATGATTTTGACCTACAATCTGATGAATTTTTGCAATATTTCATCAGTCCTGCTCGTTACTGGCCATCCTGACCTCTCTTCATCAGTGACGCTTTTTCTACCCTCAGACAAATGTTTAAATCCATTTGTACACTGCCATTTTCTTCATAAACGTGTACTAACATGTCCCTGATTTCACTTCCACTCTTACCAAGTTTAACAAGAAATTTAATGTTGATTGCCCTAATTCAAGCTCCGACATTCTTGCGACAGCACACAAAATCATGCAACAAGGGCTCGGTGGCTCAGCCTGTGATCCCGCGCCTTTGGGAGGCTGAGGTGAGTGGATTGCCTGAGCCCGCGGGTTCGAGACCCGCCAGGGCAACTTGGCGAGACCTCATCTTTACAATAAATCAAAATATTAGCCGGGTGTGGTAGCATACATCTGTAGTTCCAGCTACTCGGAAGGCTGAGGCGGAAGGATCGCCGGAGCCCAGCAGGTCGAGGCTGCAGTGACCGGGAGCGACCACTGCACTCCAGTCTGAGTGACAGAGTGAGACTCCAACTCAAAAAAAAAATGCAACAATAATGAACGCCATTCAGCAAGACACTGTCACACATCGACACGAACACAGTTGTGGGACACTGATATACCAAGGTTAACCTTCCCGAGCTGTTTGTATAGTGCTGCCAATGCAAGCTCCTGGTGGCAAGTTTGCAAACAATTGTCAGACCACGTAAAACTGCCTCGGATCATCTGATCATATATCCTGGTTTCCCAAGAACAGTTCTTGAGTTTTGGGTTATCCTAGCATAATTTTTCATAGCAGTTCCTCTCTTGGAACTGATTGTCTATGTCTGAACCTTAAATATATGAGTATCATTACATATAAGGTAAGTTAGGTTTTTAAACTAAATGAAGATTTTAGGAAAATTCAGTTCTCAGCACCTGGCTTGTCTTACTATAAGGTTGGGCTGTGTTTCTTTCCCCAGGCAGTATTCACTGAACACCTTTTGTGAGGTCTGGGGAAGCAAAGATGCTCAAGACACAACTTCTATTAGGATAGAATTCCTATTTTACAGTTTCCATTGATTCTGTTCTTTTTTCTTTCTTTCTTTTTTTTTTTTTTTTGAGACAGGCTCTTATTCTGTTGCCCAGACCGGAGTGCAGTGGCATAATCCTGGCTCACCACAGCCTTGACTTCCTGGACTCAAACAATCCTTCCACCCCAGCTTCCTGAGTATCCGGGACTACAGGCATGTGTTACCACACCTGGCTAATTTTTGTATGTTTTGTAGAGAGGAGATCTCAATATGTTGCCCAGGCTGGTCTCAAATTTATGGGCTTAAGCAATTCTCCCACCTTGATGGGGTTACAGGTGTGAGCCACCATGATCAGTGAGTGATTCTGTTCTTGTTTGATGTATTCTTTTCCATGTTCACTGCCACTTTTTTGTTGTTACTTCTCATTTCTTTTTCTTAGACAATTACGGTGATTTCCCATGTGGTTGTCATGGCATCACTTTTTTTCTTCCATGCATATATATGGCTACCTCAGTGTTGTCTCCCTGGCATCCTAATGTTATATATTTCTCTCCATTGAACCTTGTTCACCATCTACTAATCAGTAAAGTCCAGTCTGCTTACATAGACCAAAAGCTCCTTTTGTGAACTTCCTTCTATTTACCTCTCCATCTTTACGGAATTTCGTCCCCCATAAATACATACTTTGAATTCTGTAACCTCAGTGTCATGGGATTGGTGGGAGGTTACATGAGGTAATGGGAGAAGGCCCTCATGATGGCATTAGTGCCCTACTAGGAAGAGTACAGAGAGATAACACTCAGTTTCTCTCATCTCTGTAAGGACACAACAGCAATGCATCCATCTACAATCCAGGAACAGGTTCTTCACCAGGAACCAAATTGCCCAGCAGCTAGATCTTCGACTTCTCAGTCTCCAGAATTCTGAGAAATGACTGTCTCCTGTCTGCGCCACTCAGCCCATGATGGTTTGTCACAACAGCCTGAGCTGTGTCATTAGAGTAGGAATGAGAATAGATTGTACTGAATTATATTCTAAATAAATGGATCTCCAACATGTTGCTCAGGGGCCAGGGTTACCTTTGGAACTACCAGATGTGGGGAGCAAACGAGCGCTCTCCGTACAGCAGGCCTTGAGTAAAGGCAAGGCCCCGAGCGAAGGTAAGGTTCCACTTGATTGCTCTGCATCCTAGCCAAAGAGCAAGGGATGCAGCCTGCTATATGGAACGGCACCTCAGAGCCTACACATCTGGGTGCCATTAATACAGATAAAGCCTTAGCTACAACAAGATAACCAAGGAACAGCTTGCCATTTAGGTAGCAACAAAATTCCATGATGGCTCCCTCACAGACCTTGAATCCCTTCCAACTTCCTTTGTGCTTGATTATACAATAAACATGCTGAGTTAGTTGGAGGCCACTTCTCCTTCGTCAGAGGAAAGTCTCACACCTGGCCCCAGCTTTTCTTTATGTCTTTGTGTCTGTGTCTTCATCTCTTGCCATTCTCCCTCGGGACCCTCAAGGCAGCCACGCAGGCCATGGCAACCAGGTTTATCACTGAAACTTCCCTTCTGGAAGACCTGTTTGTCAATACAACCAATAGGTTTGTGTGCTCACTGCATAGTAGCAGATCAAGACACCAAGACAGCAGGGGTTGCAACACAGAAACAATGTATGATCACAGGACTTCAAGCAAGAAGGTGGGAGGAGACCCTCAAATCCACCTTCTTGAAGAATTCTGGGCTGGGATTTTTTTTGAGTTGGAGTCTCACTCCGTCGCCTAGGCTGGAGTGCAGTGGCACGCTCACAGCCACCCCAGCGTCGACCTACTGGGCTCAGGTGATCCTTCTGCCTCAGTCTTCCAAGTAATCGGAACTACCGGCGTGTACTACCTTGCCTGGCTAATTTTTTTTTATTTACTGTAGAGATGAGGTCTCACCAAGTCGCCCAGGCTGGTCTCAAACTTCTGGGCTCAGGTAATCTTCTCGCCTTGGCCTCCCAAAGTGCTGGGTTTACAGGTTTGAGCCACTGTACACAGCCTGGGCTGGATTTTTTTTTTTTTTGAGTTGGAGTTTCACTCTGTTGCCCAGACTGGAATGCAGTGGCCGCTCCCGGTCACCGCAGCCTCGACCTGCTGGACTCCGGCCATCCTTCCGCCTCAGCCTTCCGAGTAGCCGAAATTACAGGTGCGTGCTACCACGCCCGGCTGATTTTTGATTTGTTGTAGAGATGAGGTCTTGCCAAGTTGCCCAGGTGAATCTCGAACCCGTAGGCTCAGGCTATCCACTCACCTCAGCTTCCCAAAGGCGTGGGATTACAGGCTGAGCCACTGAGCCCGGCTTGGGCTGGGGTTTTTAAGGGGATCATGGAGAGGCTGGAAAATTGGGGTTGTTGATTGGT
Source organism: Carlito syrichta (assembly GCF_000164805.1). NCBI lineage: Eukaryota > Metazoa > Chordata > Mammalia > Primates > Tarsiidae > Carlito > Carlito syrichta. Next base: position 29,398 of record NW_007025709.1, read on the forward strand.
TGGGGTAAGGGGGATGAAATCATCAGGATGTGGACACTGCATTCATTAATAAGTCAGCTCCTTGTTGGTCCTTCAGACCAGCTGATGTCCATAGTTTCCATGGTATGTAGGACTCAAAGGGAATATCTCAAAGCGAAAATTTTGTTTCATAAAGGTCAACTTGTTATCTATAGGCAGTTAAGGGGAGTCATCATCTTATAATAGGGTCTGCATGATTCCAGAATATAGACACCAAACAACTATGAGGGAGTGGGACAGAGAGCAAGCTGACCTAATGGCAGAGATTAAGTGTGCTGCAAGCTTGGTTTATTTTCTTTTTCTTTATTTTTTTTTCCTGAGATGAGTTCTTGCCAAGTTGCCCAGGCTGGTCTCGAACCCATGGGCTCAGGCAATTCTCTCACCTCGGCCTCCCAAAGTACTGAGATTGCAGGCATGAGCCACTGTGCCTGGCCCATAACTTGGTTTATTTTCATTGTCCCCCTCCCTGCTTCCTTAATTAATTTTATATAGTTTAATAAAGTTTTAAAGTTTGTAAAGTTTTAGGGATGGTTTCATTTCCCCCTGGGCTTTATTATATCTCAATCCTAAATTGAGAGCTAATATAATAAGAATTGGATAAAGCCGGGATCGGTGGCTCAACCTGTAATCCCGCGCCTTTGGGAGGCTGAGGTGAGTGAATTGCCTGAGCCCGTGGGTTCCAGACCCACCTGGGCAACTTGGCGAGACCTCATCTCTACAATAAATCAAAAAGTCAGCCAGGCGTGGTAGCGCGCGCCTGTAGTTCCAGCTGCTCGGAAGGCTGAGGCGGAAGGATCGCCAGAGCCCAGCAGGTCGAGGCTGCGGTGGCCGGGAGCGGCCACTGCCCTCCAGTCTGGGCGACAGAGTGAGACTCCAACTCAAAAAAAAAAAAAAAAAAAGAATTGGATGAAGTTTCTTCCTGTTGGCAAGATTTGTAGTTGGGGTAAAAGTCAGGATTAGGAAAATGAAACTGTCTAGCAGTAAACTGAAAGTATTTACAAGTGCCCAGTGGCACCTCCTGAGCTCAGGAGTTTGAGGCTGCGGTGAACCTTGATGGTGCTACTGCCCTCCAGCCTGGGCAACAGAGATCCCAACTGAAAAAAAAAAAAAAGGAAAGAAAGAAAACTTTGTTCTTTTTTTTTTTTTTTTTTTTTTTGAGTCTGAGTCTCACTCTGTCGCCCAGACTGGAGGGCAGTGGCCGCTCCCGGCCACCACAGCCTCGACCTGCTAAGGCTCCAGCGATCCTTCTGCCTCAGCCTTCCAAGTAGCTGGAACTACAGGTGCGCGCTATCATGCCTGGCTAATTTTTGATTTATTGTAGAGATGAGGTCTCGCCAAGTTGCCCAGGCGGGCCTCGAACCCGCGGGCTCAGGCAATCCACTCACCTCAGCCTCCCAAAGGCACGGGATTACAGGCTGAGCCACCGAGCCCAGCAGAAAACCTTGTTCTAACATAGAGAACTAATCTTTGGAAAGACTATTATAAATGATTTTTAAAATTATAGCCAATTCAATCACATACAAATTTCTTTTTAAAATTTCTTTTCATGAACCTTATCATGACTTATACAGACCACATACAACATGCTTGGATTGTCTGAGTTGTCATACCCTCTTTTTTCTTTTCTTTTCTTTCTTCCTTCCTTCCTTCCTTCCCTTTCCCTTTCCTTTTCCCTTTCCCTTCCTTCCTTCCTTCCTTTTTTTTCTTTCAAGTTGGAGCCTCTCTCTGTCACCCAGGCTGGAGTGCAGTGGCATGTTCGTGGCCACTGCAGCCTTGACCTGCTAGGCTCACGAGATCTTTCTGCCTCAGTCTTCCAAGTAGCTGGAAGCACAGGCATGTACCACCCATGCCCTACAGGGTCTTGCCATGTTGCTCAGGCTGGTCTCGAACCTGTGGGCTCAGGCAATCCTCTTGCCTCCACCTCCCAAAGTGCTGGGATTACAGGCATGCGCCACTGCACCAGGCTATATCCATAACTGTCGTCACATCTCTCTCTTCTATTTACTTGTTTCTTTTCTACCTCGTTTCATAGTCTTCCCAAGTCTGTAATTTGAATCAACCTTTAGATAACTTCTATGCTAGACAAAATTATTTTTTTCTCTGTAAGAATACCTTCTTTGGCATATTTTATATACAGAATTATATATTTTATATAACTAGAATTTTTATTCTCAGAAACCTTAAATTTCAGTGAAAACCTAGGAATCACAAAAACCTGAATTGTCCATCAGACATCAGCACTTTACAGATGCGAACCGTCCCATAATTTTAAGAAATATGTTTCCCCATATCATACCCTTTCTTAGTTGGAAGTGACCCAGACATCCAAAAAGCATCCAAAGTAATTTGTAATTTTAAGATTTTAAATTACTGAGAAAGTTTATCTATAAGCTTTTCTCTCATTTACATGCACTCTATTTATTTATTTATTTATTTATTTATTTTTGAGTTGGCGTCTCACTATGTCATCCAGGCTGAAGTGCAGTGGCACACTCACGGCTACCACAGCATCGACCTGCTGGGCTCAGGTGATCCTTCTGCCTCAGTCTTCCAAGTAGTTGGGACTACAGGTGTGTGCCACCATGCTCAGCTAATTTTTTAATTTTTTTGTAGATATGAGGTCTTGCCATGTTGCCCAGGCTGTCTTAAGCTCCTGGGCTCAGGCAATCTTGTCTCAGCCTCTCAAAGTGCTGGGGTTACAGGCATTAACCACTGTGCCAGGGCTAATTTATTCATTTTTAACAGTTTGCCTAGATTACTTACGAAAACTGAGATATTAGATAAAGCTAGTCATAATTTCAAATTATTTCCTTGGAAGCCACTTTCCAATTATTTCCTATAAACCTTTTAATATCAGGTAATTACCTTAAGTAACAATCTTAACGTTAAATGCATGGGTATTTTTGCTGATAACTCAGAAGATTCAGCTGTTTTCATTAAACCAACAATATTAAATTACGTCTTGTTTGTCAAAATATCACACAAACAGGTCAGGTGCAGAGACTCACCTCATGCCTGAAATCCCAGCACATTGGGAGACTGAGGTGGGAGGAATGCTTGAAGCCAGAAACTCAAGACCAGCCTGCGCAACATAGTAAGACCCTCAGTTCTACAAGAAATTTTAAAAAGCTGGGTGAGGGGGCATGCACCTGTGTTTCTAGATACTTGGAAGACTGAGGAGGGAGGATCATTTGAGCTCAGGAGGTTGAGGCTGCAGTGAGCCAAGATCACCCCACTGCACTCTAGCCTGAGTGACAGAGCAAGATCCTATCTCTAAAAAAGAAAGAAAGAAAAGAAAGAAGGAAAGGAAGGAAAAAAGAAAGAAAAAAATCAAACCAAGTCAGGTGCAGTGGCTCATGCCTGTCATCCTAGCACTTTGGGAGGTAGAGGAGAGAGGATTGCCTGAGTCCAGGGGTTTGAGACCAGCCTGGGCAACTTGGCAAGACCTCATCTCTATAATAAATAAA
>NW_007025709.1:33422-34046 GCF_000164805.1 Carlito syrichta
AAAAAAAAAAAAAAAAAATCACACAAAGATCATTCTGGGATTTTTTTGGTTGTTGTTTTGTTTTTTTTTAGTTGGTGTCTCACTCCGTTGCCCAGGCTGGAGTGCAGTGTCATGCTCACAGTCACTGCACTGAGCCTTGACCTACTCGGCTCAGGTGATCCTTCCACCTCAACCTCCCAAGTAGCTGAAACTTCAGGCACATGTCACCACACCCCACTAATTTTTTGATTTATTGCAGAGATGAGGTCTCACCAAATTGCCCAGGCTGGTGTCGAACCCGTGGGTTCAGGCAATTCTCTCATCATGGCCTACCAAAGTGCTGGCATGAGCCACTGCATCCAGCCTTCAATCTGTTTTTGCCTGGGTTTATAGTCTTATAACATTCATGTTATCATGTGTCAAACCCTGACATCTGAAAATATCTAGCAGAGACAAATAAAAAAACCATTCAACTAATAAACCTGGACAAAAATGTATGTGGACAATTTTGAAGATATTTCTATTTTAATTTTGCCAATTATTTTATTTTATTTTATTTTTTTGAATTGGAGTCTCACTCTGTCACTCAGACTGGAGGGCAGTGGCCGCTCCTGGCCACCGCAGCCTCGACCTGCTGGGCTCTGG
>NW_007025709.1:34385-35111 GCF_000164805.1 Carlito syrichta
CTCCAACTCAAAAAAAAAAAAAAAAAAAAGATTTACTTGAGTCATATGCAATTGAAAAGTTTAACTTAATTTCTGATCACTTTTTTATTTATGTCAACTTGGTACCACATAGACACAAAATATAATGCATGTTCATACATACAAACACATCTAAACATGTATACACATATATAATAATATCCTATAAAGTTTACCTTGGTATTCAGTCATAAGACAGCAATACAAACCTTACTGGTTTACAAAAGATGGCTGGATCTGAATTATTTCTGGTAAAATTGGAAACTGTTCACGTGGCTAAATTTTGTTTGCTCCAATAGGCAATCCAATGAGGCCTGAGAACCAAAAATTTGGGTAAAGCAGTTTCCATGGCAGTTTGTTTTAAAATCCTCTCTTACCCTGTTCAGTTTCAGATGAGTTCAGTGCTTCCATTTTAACTACAACTGTCTGAAAAATATAATAAAATCAAACAGTCCTATATTAATAATACCATAAAGACTGAGTCTTAACAATGGTAGCTTAATAATAGCAGATTCAGCCAGGCTTGGTGGCTCAGCCTGTAATCCCGCGCCTTGGGAAGCTGAGGTGAGTGGATTGCCACAGCCCGCGGGTTCGAGACCCTCCTGGGCAACTTGGTGAGACCTCATCTCGACAATAAACCAAAAAATTAGCCGGGTGTGGTAGCGCGCGCCCGTAATTCCAGCTACTTGGAAGGCTGAGGCGGAAGGA
>NW_007025710.1:0-723 GCF_000164805.1 Carlito syrichta
GAAAGTCATAAGATGTTTGTGGAAAGAGTACAAAGTGGGTGGGGAAGATGGTAAAAAGTTTCATCTAACTGACAAGGTTTCTCCGAAATAAATTCAAAATCTAGTCCCAAATGTTATGGAAAGAACTCAGTTGAATAAAAAAGATTTGAGTTTGAAGGTGGGTGCTTCCATGTCCTTGCTTTGAGACCTTGAATAAAGTGTTAATTTTATCATGACAAAAGGAAATAATACCTATCATACCCAATTCACTCAATCAAGTATTTATTATGCATTCTACTCATATGTACATTGTAACTGAGCCTTATCACGGGTAAGTGTGGTACGTGTATACACTCTAAATCAGAAACATCTAGTATCCCACAAATGGCAACAGCCTTCCAATAGTCATCAGCAGCCTTCCTGATAACCAGTAGGCTTTACCTATCAGATTTGTGTCTGACTCCTGAAACTAGTGATCTCTTGATCTCAACTTTGGCACCAACACGTCTGCCTTCAAAGACCAGATAGACATGTTTTTCTATCTTTGTCCTTGCTTTCTGTTTCATTTTCTGGCCACGCACCCAAAGCTAAGGAAAGAGAGTCTTACTTATCTCACTCTAGACCACATACTGGTGGCTCTTTGAGCTATGACCTACGTATTTCCTAGGTTTGGCCCGTTCCCTACCTCTCTCTCTCTCTCTCTCTCTCTCTCTCTCTCTCTCTCTCTCTCTCTTTCTTTTTCTC
>NW_007025711.1:0-917 GCF_000164805.1 Carlito syrichta
ACACCTGTGTGCGTGCCCTTGGCCTTTGCTGAATCCCATGCGCACAGCTGATACCTCCGCTGATACACACACTCATGCCCTTGGCCTCCACAGATACCCGTGTACGTGACCTTGGTCTCCACTGACACCTGTGTGTGCAGCATTTGTCTCTGCCATCAGCTGTGCTACACCATCAACTTTCACTGATACACACACATGTGCCCAATGCCTCTGCCCATGCCTGCTCACGTACCCTTGACCTCCACCGAAGCCCGTGTGCACTCCTTGGCCTCTGCAGACGCCCACGCACGTGCTCTCAACCTCCACTGATGGCCATGACTGTGATCTCGGCTTGGCCTCTGCCAGCACCTGCACATGTACCCTTGGACTCCTCTGACACCCACGCTCGTGCCCTTGGCTTCTGCTAACACATGCATGTGTGGGCTTGGCTACTGCTGGCACCGCGTGTGGCCCAGTTCTCTGTCTAGGCCCACGCACACGGCCAATGCCTCCACAGATGCCCTCGCTCAAGACCTTAGCCTCTGTCAACCACCACATGTGCAGCCTTGACTCTGCAGACACCTGTGCTCTCACCTTTGAACTCTGCTGTCACCTGTGCACATGGCCTCAGCCTTCACCGATGCCCATGCACAAGACCTTGTCCACCAACAACTGAGCGTGTGCCCTTGGTTTTTGCTGACACCGGCAAGTGTGGTCTCTGACTCTGCCAACAACTGCACCTGTATCCTGCCCCCCACCTATGCCTGCCCACATGCCCTAAGACTTTGCCAACGCATGTGTGTGTGGCCTCAGCCTCCACCAACACCCACGCATGGCATCAGCATCTGCCAAACCTGCACATGCAGACTCAGCCTTCTCCAACACCAACACTCATGCCCTTGGCCTCCACCAACAACTACACCCATGGCCTCAGCCTC
>NW_007025712.1:0-983 GCF_000164805.1 Carlito syrichta
GCACAGCCTGTAGCTCTGGCTACTTGGAGGGCTGAGGCAGAAGGATCCCTGGAGCCCAGCAGGTCGATGCTGGGGCGGCCATGAGCATGCCACTGTACTTCCAGCCTGGGCTATGGAGTGAGACTCCGACTCAAAAAAACAAAAACAAAACATTACACATAAATTAAGTCCTCCTTCACCCCTCTCTACCCTCAGTGCAATCCTGGTTACCACTCAGTGTTGGAAGCGTGATGTATGTCCTTCCAGTCCTAGCCACCTCCTCTTATTAATTTGCTTCCAGTTTTTGCTTTTGAAACAGTGTTGCAATTAATATGGGGGGGAGAGGAGAGAGAAAGACAGAGAGAGAGAGAGAGAAAGTGTCCCCTGGTAGGTTTTGTAAGAAAAAATCCTGGAAACTGCATTCCTGAACCAAAGAGTGTAAACATTTAAAATTTAAACTCCCCTTCAGAAAGGTTAAAGTAATTTCTGAACCCATATGACCAGGTCTTTACACAGTCATAGCATGTCAAAGTTGGAAGGCACCGTAGAAATCTCATGGTTAAACTTTTTCGCATTACCAAAGGCAAGGGAGCCCTTGGCTCAGAGGGAGAAATGGCTTTTGGTGCCACACAATTTGCCAAACCCGGAGGGGGTGGAGACTTCAGTGGTTGGACTTTATGAAATTATGTTTAAAAGAACTGTCAGATATCGAAGTCTTCCTGATCCAATACAAAGTGGAGAACTGAGGCAATGCTTGGTGTAACCAGTCTTCCAAGAACCCTACATTTCAAGCAAAATAATCTGTGTGTCTCAGTCATGGGTGATTTTGCAGCCTGAATCATCCAGTCATTGGCCAGTTATTCCATTTAGTATCATAACGTCTGAGACTTCCAGCGTTTGGCCTCTGAGGTATAACGGAAAGCAAGCAGGTCAGGGAAAGGAAAAAAAGGAGAGGACGGGAGGGAGGGAGGAGAGAGGGAGGGAGGGATGGGGGGAGAGAGAAA
>NW_007025713.1:0-872 GCF_000164805.1 Carlito syrichta
GCTGGGCTCAGGCGATCCTTCCCCCTCAGCCTTCCAAGTAACTGGAACTATAGACGCATGCCACCATGCCCGGCTAGTTTTTTTTTTGTGATTTATTGTAGAGAGGAGGTCTCGCCAAGTTGCCCAGACTGGTTACAAGTGACCAAGTTGCCCAAGTTGATTACAGGCTTGACCCATTGCACCCAGCTCATCTAAGCTTTATTAATAACAGTGAAAAATAGATAGGAAATTATTTCAGCTAATTACAGCATACATCAAATGGAACACATACTCAGTGGCTGTTCAAAAGGAGGTTTCATATTTATTAATATGGAAAGTTGACTTCTTCTACCTGAAGATTTAAAAACACATATGAAAAGACATCTACAGTATATTATCAAGTGAAAAGAAAATTACGGAACTGTATGTTTAGTATTATTCCACTTGGGTATGCTTATGTTTATATTTATATACATAAAGAATATATTTGTACAAGTTCTTCTGGAAGAAGGGGTATTGGAAGAGGACATTCACATAGCGCTTGATACACTTTTGTCTTGCTCAAACATTTTCAAAATAGTGAGTGGTGTTATGTTTTATAACCAGACAAAGCAACGATAATAAAGAAGAAAAAAGTCCAAGGGGCATTCAAATGAAACTCTTACTGCTTCTACTAATTTCTCTCATTTGTAATATGACCACTGAATTGGATACACTCAACTGCTGATCAGCTAAGTAGGGACACGGGTCTAGGCTATTCACAGCGGACTAAAGAAACTGTACAAGATAAACAAGTGTGAGATAAACAGCTTGAAGATATGGCATAAATTGGTGGGGCCCGCCATAAATAACACACTAATCTATTTAATGAAATGATATATGACAGGCACTCG
>NW_007025714.1:0-702 GCF_000164805.1 Carlito syrichta
ACACTGCTGTGGAATAATGTAGTGACATGCTGTACTGTTTTCAATAGATTTTAATTTGTGAATGCGTAGACTTGCTATCTGAATTTTTTAAATACATTTTTTAAAACTTTAAAAATAATTTTTAAATAATTGAAAAAAAACCCTGCCTAAATAAAAACGACTTGAAGACAAATTTTAGTTATTTCTAAGATTGAAATGGTCACAAGGCTATAAAAATAAATTTTTATGGTTAGCATTTGCATTACACAGTACGTTTACCAAGAATTTAAAATTGTTAGTTACATCACTGGCATCTTCAAATTACATCTCCTTACAACTCTATGCAATGCTAAGATTTATTTATAATAAAAGGAACAGGCATAGTCTATATCTTAGAGGATATTATTTAGGAAAGCACTTAAAACAGTAAAGAAGAGACAGTCATATAAACAGGGCTGGGCTCAAACCACAATTTACTGCTACATTCAGTAGTAGTAATCTGAGATTTGATTAAATCTGCATTTCTCCATCATCAGATTATTCACAACTTTTCCAATTAGATAATTGGTGCATAGGGTTTTGAGCATGTCTAGTGCCCAGATAAGCACAAAAAACAGATAACCCTGGCATAAGTCCTTGTTTCTTCTGTTCACAACAGGATGTTGAATAGAAACATGCCTCATAATACAATAGAAAGACCAAAGAAAATCAAGTGAGAAAAAA
>NW_007025715.1:0-806 GCF_000164805.1 Carlito syrichta
AAAGGCTGTGATATAAGTCCAACCAAAAGGTTCATGGAAGACAGAAAGCTAATCTCAGGAATTTGGCTGAACTATTGAGGGTGAGAAAGATTCATCAAAAGATTAAAGTCTAAGCACCATTTCCTTCTTTCTCACTTTTAAAACCTAATCACCAACGGGATTTTCTCTCCCTCATCCCTGTCCCTGAAAGTCCAACCAAGGGAGAGAAGAAATTTGAGTCACTTCATTCCAGCTTCACAGCAGTATGATGTGCTCCTGATATCTACATCAGTTATTGATATAAATATTAGATGGCAAAAAGTTAGATGGCTTCTTTGACATAATATATCACTCCAGTGGAATTGCCAAATTGGGATGTATCCCTAGCTTCAGGGTTTCCTAAAAAGCAGGCCCTTGATCCTCAGGGAGGGGACCCCACATATCCAATCTCGGTTAAGTTTGAGTTTTCACTTTACATGTAAGGAGAACTGAGGCCTACAGAGGGAAAGCTGCCCAGCCTCAGCTGATGCAGTGGTTAACACAAACATGGCAGGATGCCATGCTGCTTTTTCCCAGCCGGGAGGTAACTAAGTACTGCAGCCTTATCGTCCTGACCAAGAACGACACCAACCTGAAGTGTTACACAGCAGAACACACGCGAGCTCCACCTGGAACTCTGAATCAGACTCTCTGACACGGAAGCCTAAGCATCTCTGCTTGGAAAAGTATCTGTGAGACTCAGATACAGAGCAAGTATTAACAGACATGATTCTTCAAGCTGGAATGTGTGTGTGTGTGTGTGTGTGTGTGTGTGTGTGTGTGTGTGT
>NW_007025716.1:0-829 GCF_000164805.1 Carlito syrichta
AGTGCATACATAATATGAGTGGTATGAGGGAAAGGCTTCAACCTTTTAGACTGTGACCTTGAGTGATTTTCTTAACCTAAGTAAGATCAGTTTCCTCATTTATAAATTAGAAATCAACATATTCACATACGATACATGTGCATATGATGGGGTATTAAGAAGATTCAGTTAGCAGAATGTGGGAAGGACTTAATATAGCATCTGGCACAGAGTAAGCCGCTCAATAAATGTTAGTTTCTTTTCTCTCCCTGTTTTCTTTTCCCCCTCCAGGTTTTTGTTTCAAAATCAAATTTAAAAAATATATTTGCTGGGGCTTCCATTTCCAGACAGGGGACTAAGTACTGCCCCTATCTGCCACATCTCCCACTGCAAAAAGATCCACTCAGACTAATTACAGCCTCACCAGGTCCCAGGATCACAGGGAGAGATGGGCATTATCAAAGGGTTTACAAAGGGTCATGACTTTGGACCTGAAAAAGGAATGATGGTCCTAGCATACAACGTGATAAACAGATTATTGGTGTCCACATCTTAAGAATTTACTTATGGAAAATTTCAATGTAATTATAGAACAAAATGTAATGTTACCAACCTTGACTTGAGGTTGAATAGTACATTTATTAAGAGTGGGGGCAAAATGTGGTACATTTACACAATGGAATATTATGCAGCCATAAAGGAAAACAAAATTATGAACTTTGCAGCAACCTGGATGGACTTAGAGTCTATAATACTGAGTGATCTTTCACAGAAACAAAGAACTGAGTATCACATGTTCTCACTCATAAGTGAACCGTGAACAATTATCATAATACTATAAGAAAAAAAT
>NW_007025717.1:0-748 GCF_000164805.1 Carlito syrichta
CCAGTTCACCTATGCCGTCGCCATCTTGCCCCGTCTCCTTACTTTGGTTGAAGCAACCTGGACTGAAGGATTTCCCTTTTACTGTTTTATTTCTCTTCAGGTGAGGGAATTTGACTCCTTCTGGGGTTTTTTTCTTTTCTTTTTTTATAGTTTAAAGTGTGTGTCAATATATGTGTGAGGGTTTGATCTGAATTCCTTTTTTTTTTTTTCCAGGTCTTTCTGTATTTCTTCTCTATTCATTCTGCCCTAGGTATTTGTGTGTGTGATTTATTTTCTTTGTTGTTGTTTGTTTTGTTACACTTGGTTGTTATTCCAGATTTTGTGGGTGTGTATGGCTGTGTGTGTGTATGTGTGCAATTGTTTCTTGCATTGGTTTCTGGTTTGCATCATCATATATAGCATAGTGGTGGGAATTGGGTCTCAGAGAACACATACCACAATAAGTGCACATTGTAATTTGTAAGTAGTTTCTGAAACCTAGTGCCCTACCCCCTACTTTATTTAAATTTCAAAAACTACAAGAGACAGCAAAACTTTCCAACCACTGTCCTATTTCAAAATAGAACAAATCCAGAACCCGGGTCAGGGAAGCATAGAAGACTGAGCAGACATCAGAGGGGAAAGCCTCTCCCACTGACACTGAATAACAGAACTAAAGAGCAAAACAAAAGATCTGTCACAAATGAGGAAAAACCAAAAGAACACCATAGGCAATTTCAAGTGTACCAAAGACAAAACTCCTAAATAG
>NW_007025718.1:0-790 GCF_000164805.1 Carlito syrichta
AGAGGTAGCCGCACAGGCCCATCCACCGGTTTCTGATGGCGTTGACTCCCCCATCTTCACCTGCCATGTCTGGAACAGCCCCAGCCTCTGGACAGATTCCACGGGATCCCACAGGGCGACAGGATGTCCAGGGTTTCTGGAAACTGCTTGATGTCCATGTCTCTGTGCTTGTGGCATTAAACCTCCCTGAAACCGCCCACCTACATGTTGCTCACCCTGGCGATGCAGTTGCCCCGCCTGCAGGGGCACAGGTGATCCAGGATCCCTTCTGCCCCAGGACAGTGCCCAGCTGGTGGATTCCAGGCTGGCCCTGTGAAAGGTGCTCATTTAGAATACAGGCCGGATGCCAGCTGCAGGGTATGTCCACAGTCCCTGCCCTCACAAGTCACCCCGCCTCGGTAGCCTCAAACAGCCAACACCCATGATCTCATGGCCGCCATGGCCCCAGGATGTGGGCATGGGATGTTGGGGTTCTGATCCGTGGTTGCTGTGAGGTCTCTGTGAAGACACAGTCGGGGCAGAGGAGCCATGCACAGGCTGGTGCCCTCATGGGCTGTTGGCAGGAGGCCTGGCTTCTCCCTGAGTGGGGACCTCAAAGAGCTGCAAGAGCAGTCCTCCTGACGTGGCTGCCAGTGACCCAGGATGCCAAGGGACAGCAAGCAGGCAGCCATGGTGCTCTGTGGCCCCAGAAGCCCCACATGGTCAGGTGGTCAGAGCCAGTGGTGTCCAGCCCCAAGTGGGGAGGAGAGTCGTGGTCTGTGTGTGGAGGGGGAACATGGGCATTTGTAGA
>NW_007025719.1:0-942 GCF_000164805.1 Carlito syrichta
TTTTATGGTTTTACGAATGTTAAACCAGCCTTGCATGCCAGGAAGGAAGCCTACTTGGTCATGGTGGATGATTTTTGAAATGTATTGTTGAATCCGGTTTGCTAGGATTTCGTTGAGAATTTTAGCATCCGTGTTCATCAAAGATATTGGCCTGTAGTTCTCTTTCTTTGTTGGATCTTTACCTGGCTTGGGTATCAATGTGATGTTGGCTTCGTAAAATGATTTGGGGAGAGTTCCATCCTTTTCAATCGCCTGGAATACCTTCAGTAGGATTGGTATCAGCTCCTCCTTAAATGTCTTGTAGAATTCTGCTGGAAAGCCATCAGTTTTCTATATATAAGATCATGTTGCCTACAAACAGATGATTTATCTTCTTTCTAATATGGATGTCTTTTTTTTTTCTTGCTTAATTTCTCTAGCTAGAACTTCTAGTACTATATTGAACAGAAATGATGAAAATGAGCAGTCTTATCTTTTTTCTGTCTTTTAAAAATAGGTTTTGGGGCCAGATGTGGTGGCTTAAGCCTGTAATCCCAACACTTTGGGAAGCTGAATGCCTGATCCCATGGGTGTGAGAACAGCCTGGGCAATTTGGCAAGACCTCATCTCTACAATAAATCAAAAAATTACCCAGGCATGGTAATGAGAGTCTGTAGTTCCAGCTACTTGGAAGGCTGAGGCAGAAGGATTGCCTGAACCCAGCAGTTAGACAGTGGGGTGGCCGTTAGCATGCTGCTGCACTCTCACCTGGGCAATGGAGTGAGACTCCAACTCAAAAAAAAAAACCAACTTTTAGCTTTTTACCATTAAGTATAATGTTAGCTGTGGGTTTGTCATACAAGGAGTTTTTGTAAAGGTACATTTCTTCTATACCTAATTTGTTGAGAGTTTATGTCATAAAAAGATGTTGAATACTGTCAAATGCTTTATCTGAATCTATTA
>NW_007025720.1:0-668 GCF_000164805.1 Carlito syrichta
AACTACCCAGTGCTTGTAACCCGTAGTTCATAGAAAGAAAGAAAGAAAGAAAGAAAGAAAGAAAGAAAGAAAGAAAGAAAGAAAGAAAGAAAGAAAGAAAGAAAGAATTGTAGCAGCAGAATTATTAATATCTAATCAGAAGGCCTAAGGAAAACGCATGTTCTGCTGTTATTCTGTCTCTTGGCTCTTTCTACCTGTGACTTTGTCCAACTACTGAACTTTTACTTGTTCCATCAACAGCATTTGCAGCTCTTGGGGGACGCAATTTTAGGAGACGTTGCATAGATGTTTTCTTAAAAAAGGCCATTAGGAAAAGGGAAAAACTTAAACGCAGGATAAGGAGGTGACTGGTTGTTGTTGTTACAGCAGGAACTGTAGGGAAAGGAGCCTAGGGAGTGGGTTGTGACCATTGTAGAGTAGATTCTAAAAATAAGGTTATTTTTAAATTTGCTTTGTGGTAGTGTTTTTTTGTCACTGCAGGATGTTGTTAATTGTTTTAAAAAATGAGTTTAAATTCTTGTTAGGTGCTATTTTGAAAAAATCTTGGGCATTACCTGAAAACATATGCAGTATGAGTTTGTTTGCAAGTGGCAATTATATATGTGTGAGCATATATCTTAACAAATTGTATAAGCTGTTTTGTCATTTAAATTTTTCATGTAACATGT
>NW_007025721.1:0-667 GCF_000164805.1 Carlito syrichta
AAGCTGTAACAGTGTCCTTGAAGATTCTATATATTCAGGGACTCAGATAAATAATAGTAAGTAGGTCTCCAGTGAAAGATATCAACTCTGTTAATGTGACAATATGTAAGTTGTTAGTCCTATTAAACAAAAAGAAAACACATTCTATCAGCAAGTGTGCCATATTGATTTATATAAGTTAAAAGTGCTAAAACATATTTTCGTTAATTGGAACTTTAAGAGAAAGTACATTGAATAATTGCCTAGTTTCCTGAAAGCATTGAAGTTAGAAACAAATTACTCAGGGAGGGAATTGTGTGGTTATGCTTGCATTAGACATCTTGTCCCAGCAGCATTATAAACATCAAGAAATACCATTTTTTTCATGCTAGTGTTACCTAGATGAGACATCTGACAAGCAAAGTCTTCATGTTAAAATATTCAAACTCCCCAGACACCTTAGGCTTTCAACAATCTTAATCTGCTTGCTGGGTTTCAAAAGAGTTTCAATAAATCAGAAAAGCCATGGTGTGGGGCGGGGGGAGCTGCCTTTTCCTTATACACTAAACAAACAAGAATCATATTACTGCAACGCTGAAGAGGATTAGTAATTATGCCACCCAATCTTTTTTTTTTTTTTATTGTTTGAGCACCATTTTTATTCTCAAGTGAAATAAGTTTGAAAATT
>NW_007025722.1:0-661 GCF_000164805.1 Carlito syrichta
GCCACCGGCCTAGCCTGGCTAGACTCCAGCAGCAGGACCTGATGAGGCTGCGGCTGGGGGTTCATCCAGGTGGGCCCTGAACCCGCTGGTCCTGTCCCACCGCCTGCCCGCCCCCGACACGTGTGTGCACATGTGCGTGCGTGTTTGGGCTCCACGCCCCTCCCGTGCCCAGTGCCCTGTGCATAACAGGGCAGGCAGGGCTTGGGAGACGGGCTGGATCCCGGCCACCTGCATTCCCGCCCCCGCCACCTCGCCCAGGTGTGTCCCCAGCCCCTCCGAGCCTCAGTGTGTCATCTGCAAAATGAGAACGATGGCGGCATCACCCACTGCCAGGGCGGCTGTGAGACCTCAGTGGCTTTGTCTGTGGAAGGTGCAGGGACACGCTGTCTTTATGCTGACAGGCTGCAGTGAGTGTGTGTGTGTGGAGAGCGTTTACACACACACACACACATGCATTGACATGTCCGGCTGGTGGCAGGGAAGCTTCGCTACCACTATTCCTGGTGTCATCGTCCCCTGGCCGGTGGCCTCAGGCAAGACCCCTGCCCGTCTTGAGCTGAGTGTGCGTGTCTGTAAAGTGGGTTGGATCGTGGCGCCCACCACAGCCCAGAGAGCCGGCACCGCCCCTCCCAGACCACCCCCGGGCCCTGGGCCCTCCTGG
>NW_007025722.1:1914-13167 GCF_000164805.1 Carlito syrichta
TGAGCATCACAGGCAGGGAGGAGGGAGGAGCCGGTGGAGGCCCCTGTGGGGAGGCCTGACCCTCACTCCTGAGCAGAAGGTGCGTCATCGGCATGGAGGCCCTGCCGCTATGGACCAGCTGCGGGATCGGACGAGGGTCAGAGTGCAGAGGGGCACTCGGCCTTTCTCCTTTGCGCAGCTGGGAGGATGCAGTGCTGTGCAGAGGAGGCAGGGAGGCTGGAGGAGGAGACTGGGGGCAGGGGGTGCAGGGGAGCGGTGACGTCTTAGGACGGCGTTGGAGTCTCCCGCCCGCTCCTGCCCGAGCTGCACCTGTGGCCTGAGCCCTAGCTCACCTGCCATCCAGGCCCGGGCTCGTCTGATGGATGTAGCCCGCGGGTGACATCCTAGAGGCCTCAGGGAGGCTGAGCCAAGGGACCATTTGAGGTCCCCTTGCCACCACCGCACCCGGGGTGCTGCGACTTCACCACCCGCGCCGGCACCACCGAGCAAAGCTGACGTCCCCCCGCACTCCCACCTCCTGGGAACAGACCCCACTGTCTCCCCTCTGGCTGACTTCTGCCTCGGCCAAGAGCGTGCTCTCGGGGGGTGCCCCACGGATGGGTGGGGCTGGGGAACCCCTTTTCCCGGCCCTGCAGGCCCCTGTCACCTGGCCACTCGGTTTCTCAGTCCCTCCTGCCAAGCCCGCGGGACCCAGTACGTTTCAGAATAAAGATATGCCGTGCATACATTTGTTTAATACTGTAACATTTAACATGATGCAATTTGCATGTAAAATAAAGGCTCGAGGATGTGAAATTCTGCATATCTTATGTATAATTCCAGTTGAATAGAGCTACGAAGTCACACACATTGATTTTTTTTGTATCGAAATGTCTGGGTAGCCGGGCTCGGTGGCTCAGCCTGTCATCCCGCGCCTTTGGGAGGCTGAGGTGAGTGGATGCCTGAGCCCGCGGGTTCGAGACCCGCCTGGGCAGGCGAGACCTCATCTCTACAATAAATCAAAAAAAATTAGCCAGGCGTGGTAGCGTGCACCTGTAATTCCAGCTACTTGGAAGGCTGAGGCGGAAGGATCGCCGGAGCCCAGCGGGTCAAGGCTGCGGGGGCCGGGAGCGGCCACTGCACTCCAGTCTGGGCGACAGAGCGAGACTCCAACGCAAAAAACAAAACAAAACAAAAAAGAAACAACAACAACAAAAATGTCTGGGCTGGGCGCCATGGCTCAAGCACTTTGGGAGGCCGAGGCGAGAGGATTGCCTGAGCCCAGGGGCTCGACACCAGCCTGGGCAATTTGGCAGGACCTCATTTTCACAATAAATGAAAAAAATCAGCCGGGCATGGTAGCGCGCGCCTGTAATTCCGGCTACTCAGAAGGCTGAGGCAGAAGGATCGCCGGAGCCCACCGGGTTGAGGCTGCGGTGGCCGGGAGCGGCCACTGCACTCCAGTCTGGGCGACAGAGTGAGACTCCAACTCAAAAAAAAAAAAAAGAAAGAAAAAGAATGCCCTGAAAGGAGTTTTGAGTATGAGAGGGCCCCCCCCAAAAGGGATTATTTTATTGGAGGGTAGACCCCTTGTAGTACAGATTTCCCCTTCTAGATAACTGTTCTAGAAATCCATCAGCATCAGTGTACCAGCCAGCATTGTTGTGAGAGGCTGCATTTGGCTTCAGTGAATTTTTTTTTTTTTTTTTGAGATTCTTTCAACGAGTTTGCCCATTTCATGATGGGTGGTTTACAAGCGCACCTGCTCACACTGTGCTGCGTGTTCAGCAGTTTTTAACCAAAAAGTGACTCCCGTGCCCCACCCTCCCTATTCACCTGATCTCACCCAGAGTGACTTTTTTTTTTTGCTTCCCGGGATGAAAAAGTCCTCAAAGGGAAATGTTTTGCCGATGTGAAAGAGGTGATACAAAAAACGGCACAGCACTAAAAGGCATCAAAATTGACGAATTCAAAAACTGTTTTGAGCAGTAGAAAAAGCATCTCAATAGGTGTATTGTATCAAATGGACAGTATTTTGAAAGTGACTGAAGTTTAAACATGTAAGAATAAATCCGGGGGGTGGGATTGGCAGTTGAGGGAAACTGCCAGAGGAGGAAGGGGCATATCTCAACAACAAGGGTACCTACATAATGAACATTTGTATACCTAACCCCACATCTTTAAAATTAAAAAAATTTTAAAAGAAAAAGTACACATAAAGCAATGTAAGCTTTATTAAATACTATATCACTCCATCAGTAAGTAGTCTTTAGTTAGTCCTATGTACAAAAGGCATTATCTTATTTATAATGATTCATCGGAGCTTTTCCAATCCATGCTAAAGTTCTCCTTTATTTACCTTGTTTCCATCAACAGTGGTGACTTTCTTTCCCTTGGGGGCATAATGTAATTTTTTTTTCCTCTTGCCTCTTAAAAAGAAGAAAGACTCTGATTTAAATTCTGTATTATTTGTTGAGTGATGATGATTCTCTAAAACTCAGTTAGTGAAATGTATGAAATTTCAACTAGTGATGTATTTGTTATCCCTAATTGTGAAAATGTGTCTTTCCATTGGTTAGGCTAATTTGAAGCATCTGCAGGAAAGTGGGTTAATTTTGTATTGGTAAATTAGAGGACATAATAAAATTATACTAGACTCAAAAAAAAAAGAATAAATCCACAATTTCTTTTTAGCCTCGTCTCTACAATAAATCAAAAAATTAGCCAGATGTAATACACAATTTTTTGTGAATAAATTCCATCTGGGGGGAATCCCCCCTTATACAGTATTGAGATTTTTTTTTTTTTTTTTTTTTTGAGTTGGAGTCTCACTCTGTTGCCCAGACTGGAGTGCCGGGGCACGCTCCTGGCCACCGCAGCCTCGACCTGCTGGGCTCGGGCGATCCTTCCACCTCAGCCTTCCGAGTAGCTGGAACTACAGGCGCGCGCTACCATGCCCAGCTATTTTTTTTTTTTTTTAATTTATTGTAGAGATGAGTCTTGCTGCCCAGGCGGGTCTTGTACCCGCAGGCTCAGGCAATCCACTCACCTCAGCCTCCCAAAGGCATGGGATTATAGGCTGAGCCACCGAGCCCAGCTGAGATGTTTTTACATGTGTTTTTGTAACATTTTGGGATCGTTTATGTCTGCAAGCTGATCTGATGTACGTTCTTGTAGGAACAGTTTAGAGCACCTTCCTGTGGTGGTTCAAGTGTTAAAATGATGCCTAATGAGCCGGGCTTGGTGGCTCAGCCTGTAATACTGCACCTTGGGAGGCTGAGGTGAGTGGATTGCCTGAGCCCGCGGGTTCGAGACCTGCCTGGGCAACTTGGCGAGACCTCATCTCTACAATAAATCAAAAAATTAGCTGGGCATGGTGGCACATGCCTGTAGTTCCAGTTGCTTGGAAGGCTGAGGTGGAAGGATCGCCTGAGCCCAGCAGGTCGAGCTGCGGTGGCCGGGAGCATGCCACTGCCCTCCAGCCTGGGCGACAGAGTGAGACTCCAACTCAACAAAAAAAAAATTTTTAATTAAAAATAAAAAAATAGAGAACATATATATATTGTACCCATTCCCAGGGCACCTGCTTTTTTTTTTTTATTATAGTAAGAAACATATTACATAAAATTTACCATAATAACCATTGTTAAGTGTATAGTTCAGTTGTGTTCAACCCATTCACATTGCTGTGCAGTGGATCTCCAGACATTTTTATCTCTTGAAACTAAAACTCATGCCCATTAAACAGCAACTTCCCATTTCCTCATCTTCCCAGTCTGGCAATCACATTTTACTTTCTATTTCTATAAATTTGACGGCTTTAGTTACTTGAGGTAGGTGGAAACATACAGTATTGGGTTTTTTTTTTTTTTTTGAGTTGGAGTCTCACTCTGTCGCCCAGACTGGAGTGCAGTCCTGGCCACCGCAGCTTCGACCTGCTGGGCTCCGGCGATCCTTCCTCCTCAGCCTTCCAAGTAGCCGGAATTACAGGTGCGCGCTACCACGCCTGGCTAATTTTTTGATTTTATTGTAGAGATGAGGTTTTGCCTGCCCAGGCGGGTCTCAAACCCGCGGGCTCAGGCAATCCACTCACCTCAGCCTCCTAAAGGCAAGGGATTACAGGCTGAGCCACCGAGCCGGCTAGTATTGTTTTTTTGTGTGTGTGATTGGCTTATTACATTTAGCATAATGTCCTCAAAGTTCATCCACGTTGTAGCCTATGACTGAATTTCATTCCTTTTTGTCTGAATAATATGTCACTGTATGTAAGTACCTCATTTTCTTTATCCATTCATTTATCAATGAACACTTGGGTTGCTTCCCTCTGTTGGCTAGTGCTGCTATGAATGTGAGTGTGCAAATATCTCCAAGATTCTACTTTCAATTCTTTGGACAAATAACCAGACGTCAACTTGCTAGATCACATGATAAATCTAATTTTTTTTTTTTTTTTTTTTTTTTTTGGAGGAACTGCCTTACTGTTTTTCAAAGAGGCTGCATCATTTTGCATTTCTCTTTTTTTTTTGAAACTGGAGTCTCTCTCGGTCACCCAGGCTGGAGTGTAGTGGCACACTCACGGCCATCACAGCCTCGACCTTCTGGGATCAGGCAATCTTTCTGCCTCAGCCTTCCAAATAGTTGGAACCACAGGCATGTGCCACCAGGCCCATCTAATTTTTTGATTTATTGTAGAGATGAGATTTGCCAAGTTGCCCATGCTGGTCTCAAACCCCTGGGTTTAGGCAATCCTCTTGCCTCTGCCTCGCAAAGTGCTGGGATTACAGGTATGAGCCACTATGCTCGGCCATTTTGCATTTCTACCAGTAGCCCACAAGGGCTCCAGTTTCTCCACTCCTTCACCAACACCTATTATTTTCTTTCTTTTTTTTTTTTTACTGTAGTATTTAATGGGTATGAAGTGGTATATTATAGCAGTTTTGATTTACATTTTCCTAATGATTAGGGATGTCGGGCATCTTTTCATATGCGTGTTGGTCATTTGTATGTCATCTTTGGAGAAATGTCTATCCAAGTCCTTTGTCATTTTTGAATAAGGTTATTTATATTTTTGTTGTTGAGCTTTAGGAGTTTTTTATATATGCGGGATACTAACCCCTCATCTGTTATATGATTTGCAAGTGTTTTCTCCTATTCCATAGTCTGCCTTTCACTCTTGATTGCATCCTTAGGTGCACAAAAGTTTTTAAGCTTGATGTACTTCCATTTATCTATGTTTGCTTTTTTTTTTTTTTTTTTTTGGCTTATTTTGGTTTCATATCCAAGAACGTGCTGCCCAATCTAATGCTATGACTCTTTTCTCCTATGTTTTCTAGAAGATTTTTTTTTTTTTTTAGTTGGAGTCTCACTCTGTCACCCAAGCTGGAGCGCAGTAACACACTCCTGGCCACCACAGCCTCAACCTGCTGGGCTCCAGCAATCCTCCTACCTCAGCCTTCCAAGTAGCTGGAACTTTAAGCCCAGGCTACCACACCCGGTTGGGCCACACATTTTAAAATGTCAGAGCCAGCCAGGCATGGTGGCTCAGCCTGTAGTCCCAGCACTTTGGGAGGCCGAGGTAAGTGGATTGCCTGAGCCCACGGGTTCGAGACCCACCAGGGCAACTTGATGAGACCTCAGTCTCTACAATAAATCAAAAATTAGTCAGGCTTGGTAGCACATGCCTATAGTTTCAGCAACTTGGAAGACTGAGACGGAAGGATCACCTAAGCTCAGCAGGTCGAGGCTTCGGTGGCCAGGAGCGTGCCACTGTACTCCAGTCTGGGCGACGGAGTGAGACTCCAACTCAAAAAAAAAAAGTCAGAGCCAAGATTCAAGTGCAGGCAGTCTGACTCCAGAGTCTTGAGGCTTTAGCTGCTATCCAATACATTTTCTGGAACATATAAAAATACCACATAGCAATTCAGGCTGCATTTGTAAGGTTCTTGTTAGATGAAGTCCAAGGTGTCCAGAGAGGCCCACACATCTCACTGGGTTATGTCTCACAGCTGTGCTTCCCAAATGTTTTTCTGCATTAACACATTATTCAAAAAAAAAAAACAGAGAAAGCAAGGAAGCATAGAGGGAGGGAGGGAGGGAGGGAGGAAAGAAGAGGGAGGGGAAATGAAAGATGTAAAAGGAAGGAAGGAAGGAAGGGTAAAGAAAATAAAAGAGAGAGAGAAAAAAATATAAAGATTTCTTGGTCTAAATGAGACAGAATCACTGGGTATAGTCAATCACGCCTATAATCCCAACACTTTGGGAGGCTGAGGTGAGAGGATTGCCTGAGCCCATGTGTTCAAGACCAGCCCTGGCAACTTGACAAGACCTCATCTCTACAATAAATAAAAAAATGAGCCAGGTGCGATGACGCACACGTTCCAGCTACTTGGAAGGCTGAGTCAGAAGGATCACCTGAGTCCAGCACTTCGAGGTTTTGGTAGCTGTGTGTGTGCCACTGCACTCCAGCCTGGGCCACAGAGTGAGACTCCAACTCAAAAAAGAAAAGAAAAGAAAAGAAAAAGAGAGACAGAATCAGATAGGCTTATTTCCTGTAGGACATCTCAGAGTTCATAACAAATTCATGTGCAGTGCCCAAGGAGGATATAATACATGGTGCTTAATTAATTGGCACAGAGCCTTTTGGCATTGATTTGTGGAGCTGGTCCTGTGGGCATAGGCTTTGGGAAGCACTGGCTTAAACATATGAACAGTTGTCCTCCTCTGTGTCCCTTTCACCCCCCAGGATGGTTAGAACACTCAGGTACAAATCCTTCCGGGTGTTCCCGTGTCTGTCCCCATCTAATCCCAGCCTTGAGCCCGGACTGAACTCGGGGGTTGGTTTCCAGGAATCTGCCTGGACCTTGACGCAGGCCTGCTTCCTGGCCTTCCTTAGGAAAGTCACCAGGGTCTGAGAGGTGACTCAGTTTTCAACCACAGACAGTGGCTGCACGGGAATGAAAAGATAAAATAATTTAATGCTAGAGGAAGGTGAAGAACAATAGACCCATCAGGAAGGAAATCCAGAAAATACAAATAAAAATGGGATGGTATCACCCAAGGACAGAACACTGGTGTGCCTATCTCGTATTTATTCAACAAACGCTCACAGAATGCTGGCTGCTGGCAATGCTCTCGGTCCCTGTGGGGACTGTCATGACCATGGTACCGCTGGCCCTTGATGACCAGACAGCTGGCCCCTCTGGGTGGAAATGTTTCATTCTCTTCAGTTCTTCCTTCAGTTGTGAAACAGCAACAGAAACAAATGCCTTAAAGGGATCCTATCAAAAACAATGCTAACTTTTTTTTTCTTTTCAGTTGGGATATCATTCTGTCACCCAGGCTGGAGTGCAGTGGTGATCACAGCTCACAGCAGCCTCAACCCTCTGTCATCCGACTCTGTCTCAGCCTCCGGAGTAGCTGGTTCTACAGGCACGCACCATCATGCCTGGCTAATTTTTTTATTTTCTGAAGACACAAGGTCTCACTGTGTTGCCTAGACTGTTTCTGAACTCGGGTTCAAGCAATCCTCCCGCCTCGGCCTCCCAAAGTGCTAGGATTACAGGCATGAGCCACTGTATTAGGCCAACAATGTTAACTTTAGAAGTAGAAAGACTTTTGAAGTAAGAGAGATACTATAGGAAATGAGTTTCCTTTTTCTTTAAGAACAAGAAGACCATAAATAAAGTAATACAATTTTATAAGCAAATAATATTATAAAGGAAAAAAAAATCCCAAACTGAAAACAAAAAGTTTATCTACAAAAGAGACAAAGTAACAATAAAAGCAACCAAAGTGAAAAGGATAGACCATTGCAAAAAAGAAACTATTAGAAGATAGAGTGCAAATATTGAAAAACAGACTGCAAAGCAAGAAAGAATTCGATATATTTAAAACAACCTACTGTGAAAGAGAAATTAGCAAGGCTATATACAGCAACTGCTGTGGGAAGCAGGTGTGTCTTGTTTCATTAGCTGCACTGTTTGCACAGAGTTGCCCTTCAGAAAATACTTGTGAGCCAGGCACAGTGGCTTATGCCTGTAATCCCAGCACTTTGGGAGGCGGAGGAGAGAGGATTACCTGAGCCCAGCGGTTTGAGACCAGCCTGGGCAACTTGACGAGACCTCATCTCTACAATATATTGAAAAATTAGCCGGGTGTGGTGGCATATGCCTGTGGTTCCAGCTGCTTGGAAGGCTGAGGCGGAAGGATCACCTGAGCCCAGCAGGTCGAGGCAGTGTGCCACTGCACTCCAGCCTAGCCTGACAGAGACGCCAACTCAAAAAAAAAAAAAAAAAAAAGAATCATTGAATGGATATCTGGGATACAAGCAGGACTGTTATCTCAAAGGAGAGAGTCAAGAAGCTCTCAACAATTGGGTTAGATGCTTCCCCCAAGGCCTCCAAAAACATGGCCTAGATTTACCGAACTCAGTCATTATCCCAGTTTAGGTAAGCAGAAGATTAGGGAGAAGGAGAGTGAGGGAATTTTCATAGTCATTGCCTGGTTAGGAGTACTGGGGGGCATCCCTTTCTGTCCCTCTAAAACCAAGTGAGTTTGCCTCAAAAGAAGACTTGGAATCCCTTCACATGGGCATCTCGCTCCCAGTTGGAGGTCTGCCTAGACAGTGGCCTTTCCGTCTGCCCTAATCCTGCCTAAGCAGATGAAAGGAAAGAGAGGGTGGTGGGGGGAGACATTGCACTATCACTGGTGTGGATGTCCTGTGGGTGCAGTGACCCCATGGACAGTAGTGGATTTGAGCCATGTTTTAATATCCCACCTGTTATGGGCTGAATTGTGTCCCTCTTCCCTCCCCCCCAATTCATATGTCGAAGTTTTATCTAGTGTTTGTAGATAAGTTCTTTACAGAGGCAACTAAATTAAAATGAATTCGCACACTTATAGTTCCAGCTACTTGGAAGGCTGAGGTGGAAAGATTGCCTGAGCCCAGCAGGTCAAGGATGCAGTGGCCATGAGCATGCCACTGCACTCCAGCCTGAGCGACAGAGACTCCAACTCAAAAAAAAAAAAGAATTCATTAGGGTGGATCCTAATCTAATATGCTTGGTGTCCTGAGAAAAGGAGATTAGGACACACACATACTCTCACACAGGGGAAGACCATGTGGAAAGAGAGGGAAAAGACACTCATCCACAAGCCAAGGAGAGAGATCTCAGAAGAAACCAACCCTGTTGACACCTTGATCTCAGACTTCTAGCCTCCAGAACTTTGAGAAAATAAGTTTCTGTTGGTGAAGGCACCTAGGACTGGGCACTTTGTTATGGTGGCTCTCCAAACAAATACACTCACCCAAAGTGAGAAAGCCCCAGCCAGTGGCAGTGCCAGGATCTGAGACCTAAGGGGAGACATGGGATGAAGCCAGACCTCTTGTGTCAGAGAAGTGGGTAGTGGAGAGAACCCACAGACCCTGAAGGAACCCCTGTGAGCCTCAAAGAGAGGAAGGGGATTCCCAAAGTCCCCGCTGGGAGGCGGAGTGAAAGAATAGTCCAGGCCTCTCCTCAGGTTCCTCCTCACCCTCCCACCCAGGACTTCTCACGAATCTAAATGCTGGAGTAAGAGGAAGCATGGGGGACACCCCTCCTACCCCAGGTTCCCTGAAGCACGACTTCGGCTGGCACGGGTGGGAGAGTATAAAGGAGATACAATTTTCAGATGAGAATAGGTAGATTTAAACTAGGTTGGGAGCCGGGCTCTGTGGCTCAGCCTGTAATCCCACACCTTTGGGAGGTTGAGGTGAGTGGATTGCCTGAGCCCACGGATTCGAGACCCACCTGGGCAACTTGGCGAGACCTCATCTCTACAATAAATCAAAAATGAGCTGGGCATGGTAGCATGCGCCTGTAGTTCCAGCTACTTGGAAGGCTGAGGCGGATGGATCACCGGAGCCCAGCAGGTCGAGGCTGAGGTGGCCAAAAGCGGCCACTGCACTCCAGTCTGGGCGACAGAGTGAGACTCCAACTCAAAAAAAAAACCAAAACAAAACAACTAGGTTGGGTATTTATTTATGTATTTATTTATTTGAGTCAGTCTCACTCTGTCACCCAGGTTAGACTGCAGTGGCACACTCACAGCTACCACAGCCTCGACCTGCTGGGCTCAGACCATCCTTCCACCTCAGCCTCCAAGTAGCTGGGACTACATGTGTGTGCCATCTTGCCTGTCTAAGTTTTTGATTAATTGTAGAGATGAGGTCTCGCCAAGTTGTCTAGGCTGGTCTTGAACCCCCGGGCTCAGGCAGTCCTCTCGTCTCTGCCTCCCAGAGTGTTGAGTTAATAGTTGTGAGCCACCATGTTTGTCTGGACTGGATTTTTTTTTTTTTTTTTTTTTTGAGTTGGAGTCTCACTCTGTCACTCGGGCTGGAGTGCAGTGGCACACTCCTGGCCACCTCAGCCTCCACCTGCTGGGCTCCGGCGATCCTTCCGCCTCAGCCTTCCAAGTAGCCAGAACTACAGGCACGCGCCACCACACCCAGCTAATTTTTGATTTATTGTAGAGATGAGGTCTCGCCAAGTTGCCCAGGCGGGCCTCGAACCCACAGACTCAGGCAGTCCACTGACCTCAGCCTCCCAAAGCACGTATTACAGGCTGAGTCAGTGAGCCCGGCTGGCCTGGATTTTTTTTTTTTTTTTGAGTTGGAGTCTCACTCTGTTGCCCAGACTGGAGTGTAGTGGCCGCTCCCGGCCACCGCAGCCTCGACCTGCTGGGCTCCTGCGATCCTTCCGCCTCAGCCTTCCAAGTAGCTGGAATTACAGGCATGCACTACTACGCCCGGCTGATTTTTTGATTTATTGTAGAGATGAGGTCTCACTGCCCAGGCGAGTCTCGAACCAGCGGCTCAGGCAATTCACTCAACAAGGTAACATGATGCAGAGAAGGGAGACTGGATATAGCACAGTTGGCAATAGCAGTGATTAGAGAAATGTTAAACTATTTCATGTTTGTATTACCGTCAAATTCAGACTATTAAAAAAAAACCCTCCAGTTTTGCTTTTGTTTTTATAGTAAACATCTTTTTACATATATCTGGGTGAATATCTGTGCGTATTCTGTAATATGTCCTGAGAGCAGCTAGCCAAAGGCCAGTTGCATTTAAAATTTTGACAAATGTAGCCAGGCTCAGTGACTGAGCCTGTAATCCCAGCACTTTGGGAGGCCGAGGTGAGTGGATTGCCTGAGTCCGTGGGTTTGAAACCAGCCCGGGCAACTTGGCGAGACCTCATCTCTACAAGAAATTTTTTTTTTTTTTTTTTGAGTTGG
>NW_007025722.1:13400-29203 GCF_000164805.1 Carlito syrichta
GGCTCAAGCAATCCACTCACCTCAGCCTCCCAAAGGCGCAGGATTACAGGCTGAGACACCAAACTCGGCTAAGAAATTTTTTAAAAAATTAGCCAGGTGTGGTAGTTCACACTTGTAGTTCTGGCTACTTGGAAGGCTGAGGCAGAAGGATCACCAGAACCCAGCAAGTCGACGCTGGGGTGCCTACAGCCAGGGTGAAAGCGTGAGACTCCAACTCAAAAAAAACAAATTGAAATCATTAAAAAAAAATTTTATTTTGATAAACATGGCTAAAAGCTATACCTAATTTATACTCTTCATATTCACACCAAAAAACACATCTGAGGGTGCCACTTGCACCAATATTAAAGTTTCACAATTTAAAAAATAGTTCCAACTTTGAGAAAATGAAATGTGATTCAAATTGTTTGACCCCAGAGGGGAGATGGCAAATATTGTCCCTTTCTTCAATCTCCCCAAGTCAAATCCCGTCTGCCACCTATTTTTGTCCATAAAGTGTTATTGCAACACAGCCATATTCGTTTATTTACATATTGTCTATAGTTACTTTTGTGCTTCAACGACAGAACTGAGTAGTTACCATGGAGACTGCATGGCATGCAAAGCCTAACACATTCAGTGTCTGGCTCTTTATAGAAAAACTTTGCTGACTCCACTCTAGAGAAGTCAAAGGCAAGTCTACCACTCCCTGCAGATCAGCAAATAGAACCGCTTGAGCGGCAGTTGAAGAAGTATCTGTGTATGTTCCTATGGTTAATATTTCCAGGTTGTCCTGGGCATTTGGGTGACTCCACACTCTGGATCTACTTGGGAGAGGAAGTAAAACTAGGATGGCGAGGCCACTGCACCAACTGTGGAGAAGAGGGACTCTTTGAGCTTGTTTCCTTGGGCATCAGGGTGGGGCGGAGGGCCATCTACAGAAGGTCTTCACAAGGTAAATCGCAGGAGGTGCTGAGCAGGTGGAGTGGGAGTTGGGCAGACTGGCAGTAGCCTGTGTTGAGACCCCTGCCAGTTTGCTGCCGACTTGGGCTTTCTGCAGAAACTAGCCTTGAAGACTGTCTCCAGTTATGAAAAACAATTATCCACTTTTCTTCTCTCTCCCTTCATAAGGACCTCATTCTTTCTTAGCCAAACACACTCCTAGTTGCTCCTAATATCAAAGAGGAGCTTTTTTAGGGGGAGAGGGTACAGCAAATGCCTCATGGGGTGACCTTTGCCTAATTGTGTTCAGAGTATTTACTTCTTCGTAAAACACTTCCATAAGAGTCCCCTAATATTTCTAAATTATATGTTAAAGAAAGTTTGACTTGTTATCAAAAGGAATTTGTTGGAAGAAAATTTGGGGGGTTAAGTTCCACTATGGAGTTAGACATTCTGAGGAACACTTGGCCAGAAGAGCAGTTCACCTTCATGTCTCTGCATAAGTGTGTTTGTCGGCCAGGCTCGGTGGCTCAGCCTGTAATCCCAGCGCTTTGGTAGGCCAAAGTGAGAGTATTGCCTGAGCTCGCGAATTCAAGACCCGCCTGGGCAACTTGGCGAGACCACATCTCTACAATAAATCAAAAAATTAGCCAGGCATGGTGGCACATTCCTATAGTTCCAGCTACTTGGGAGGCTGAGGTGGAAGGCTCTCCTGAGCCCAGCAGGTTGAGGCTGTGGTGGCCGGGAGCATGCCACTGCCCTCCAGCCTGGGTAACAGAGTGAGACTCCAACTCAAAAAAAAAAAAAAAAGAAGTGGGTGACCAACTGGATTGGGAAGAAATGGTAGAAAAAAAGAAATTAAGAGTGAATGCTGGTTTGTGGGACTGTGTGTCCAGGAGACATTCACTAATATGGGAAATGTATTAGCCAGCTATTGCTGTTGAATAAATAATCTCAAAATGTAAAAAAAACAACAAACGTGTTATTTCTCAGTTTTTGTGTGTCAAAAATTCAAGAATGAAATAGCTAGAAAGTTCTGACTCAGAGTCTCTTATTAAATTGCTGTCAAGACATTAGCCAGGACTGCTATCGTCTGAAGGCTTGACTTGGGCTGGAGGATTTGCTTCCAAGGTAATGCACTCACACAGCTGTTGGCAGAAGATCTTTGTTCCTTCCTGGATTTTTACAGGAAGCCTCAGTTCCTTGCCAACCCCTCCACAGGGCTGCTTAAGTTTCCTTACAACATCATAACTGGGTTCCCCCCGACTGAGAAATCCAAAAGAGGGCAAAGAGAAAGCCACAGTGTTTTTGTTTGTTTTTAAGTTAGAGTCTCACTGTTTTGCCCAGGTTGGAGTGCAGTAGCACACTCACGGCCACCGCAGTCGCAACCCGCTCGGCTTAGGTGATCCTTCCACCTCAGACTTCCAAGTAGTTGGAACTACAAGTGCATGCTAACATGCCCGGCGCTTTTAAAAATTTTTTTGTAGAGATGAGATTTCACCAAGTTGCTCAGGCTGGTCTCGAACCTGCGGGATCAGGCAATCGTCTTGCCTTGGCCTCCCAAGATGCTGAGATTACAGGCTGAGCTACCACACATGGTATAGAAAGCCACAGTACTTTATAGGATCTAGTTTTAGAAGTCACACACTTACTTCTACCTTATTCTGTTTTTTTAGAAGCAAATGACCAAGTTCATTCCACCCTTAGAGTGAAGAGAAATAGACTATCTTTTTAAGGGAGTGTCAAATAATTTGTAGACATTTTTTCAAAGTCATTACAGAGAATGGAGGATGTAGCTAATCTGTGTAGAGAATTCTGATTTGCATATGTTCAATCTGAGATGCCAGTGAGTAATCCTAGTCGTGAACTGTAAATTCACTCCATAAACAAGAATATCCCCCCCACATGTGAGAGTATGCCAATTTCATCTTCTCAACAACAAACAAATCTATTGATATGTCTTAAGGTTATAGAAAAAACATTGAAAGAGGATAGCACGTAGCCCGCAGGCAAGAGGGTAGAATTCTCTGTACATCCCTCATTCACAACCAAGAATTTAATTATTATCTGAAAAGCAAAATGGGTTAAATGACACAAATTTAGGCTTTTCTTCTACCCTGCTCAGTGTTTTTCAAATTTTAGTGTTTATAAGTCTCACTGTGAATAAAAAAAAATTAAACACAAATGCTTTATGCTCTTCAGAGGAAAATTCAAGAACATTTTTTGAGGATCATTGGGGCTACAAGTGATTTTTTTTTACTACCTGCAGAGTTTTAGAATCTGACCTTGAGTAAGGAGGCTGCACTGGGTCCCACTCTCTGAGAACCTGAGCTGTGGTTTGTGGGATTTTGCAAATACCCTAGAGAAGGTGATCTCTGGGTGAATCTCAACACTTATCTTCCTATTGTTATCGTCTTTCCCTTTTCTCCCAGCCTTTCTTTCTTCAGCTCCTGGATTCTAGGGCTCTTCTCCCTGGCTGGCCCTAGCGCTGATCTGTTCTAGGGTGAGAGAGACCCAGCTGGGTAGCACATTGTTGCCAAGAGCCTGATTTCATGGGCTGGAACCCAACTTCCTATTGTGGGCTCTCTTGTCATTGGTATCAGCTTGATTAGGCTGAGTGTAAAACTTGGTACAGCTTCAATCTTTACTCCTACTTTGAGTAACTGGATAAGTACTCTATGGTTCACAGGGTGGCGTATACTGTTGGCTTAAATCTTGCAACCTACTTTATCAGACAAGAATCCTCAACTGGCACTCCCCCAACCCCTGGCCTAATTTATGTACTTAACAAAGGAAGGCAAGTACCTCATGAAAGGTTTTGTTTGTTTTTTCTTTTTATCTCCTTTTCTAGAGAGAGTAACCTTATCAGTCCAGCATGTCTTACTTGACTAGAAGGAAGGCAAGAGATTTTTAGAAGCTCTGACACAAAGGAAATTTCTCTTTATGTAATCATTTCCCCAAAATATATCAGCATAACCATCTGGTATTTTTTTAAGGAATAATTAACCTCACATCCTGACATGTTACTCCATTTCTCATAGAGTTGTATTTTTTAGTGGCCAATCCTGCAAGAATGATTATTCCCAAAAAGGATTGCCGCCTGCTGCTGGTTGTCCGTGCCTGTCAGGAAGCATTACCATCTAGAAATGCTGTCTGGGTGTGTGTGCCAAGTCTCAGTTCACTGCTCATTTCCTATTAAAAAGAACCAGATCTCAGGCAAGGTTAATCCTACAACAATCAAATCCCTTCAGATTCAGATATGCTAAAGAAATGTAAAATACAAAATGGGCTTAAATTTTGTTTACCTGTTTTAAAGGCAAGAGGATGCATTTAACCATGTCTCAAAGTTTTGCATTTGTGGTCAGGACTACGCTACTGCAATTAGCCTTCTATATTAAGAAACATAAGCACCAGAAACACACAATCCACTAGTACACATGGGATCTATTTTCAAATTGGAGAATTCTATTCATTTCACTGTTCTTTACTTGGTGGTATTATTGATCATTAGAGGGATGGCATAGATTTAATATAAATAGCATTGAATCACATAAAAGCATGGTTATTTTTCTAACTTTCTGGGTTGAGTTGGAGTCTTAGCTAATTCAGCCCATCTTATTTTTTAATACCTGAGTTTTAGGCTATTTGTTTTTCTTTAGGAACACCATTCGCTGCTTTCACAAGTTTTGATATGTAGAGTTTTATTGTTCAGTCACTTACAAGTGTGTTTTTCAGTCTTCAAACTTCTTTTCGTGATTGGTTTCTAGATGTATGACCCTAAAGTCAGAGAATATCATATAAGTAATATTGACTTTTGGTATTTTTTATTTTTTTATTTTTGAATTGAAGTGTCGCCCAGACTGGAGTACAGTGGCACGCTCACAGACACCAGAGCTGGGGCTCAGGTGATCATTCCACCTCAGCCTTCCAAGTAGCTGGAACTACAGGCACGCGCCACCATACCCAGCTAATTCTTTTTATTTATTGTAAAGATGAGGTCTCATCAAGTTGCCCAGGCTGATCTTGAACCCATGGGCTCAGGCAGTCCTCTCACCTTGGCCTCCCAAAGTGCTGGGATTATAGACATGAGCCACCGCACCTGGCCTAGATGAATTTTAATCTTAGTTTCTTGATTTGGGTTCCCTACATCATTCAGGTAATGTAAATTGAGACATGCTTGGCGCACAACTAGTGCCTCCAATTCTTACAGATTGCTTTTTATTTTCCACCCAAGGTTCCAAGCAGACTATGAGACTATGTTTTCCAAGGCCAAAGGATGGAGTTTGTGTTTTTGCTTTGTTTTGTTTTGTTTTCCATTTCCTTTTCATTAGCGTCCATGTCCTGAGCCCCTGTTTAGAAGTTCAAGTCTAGACCTTTCTTCCAGTGCCAGGAGGTCTCTTCTGTTGTGTCACCCTAACGCCTATGTCCAATACAAAAAACCCTGTGGGCTACTTTTCCTTCAGTTTTCTATAACAACTCCTCATTTATTGTAACTATGGATTTCCTTGGCTTTATTTAAGTTTAGAAATGTATTAACTACTTTTGAGTATCCTGTTTCATATGGAATTTCTTGTATTTATAATGATACAGGCATTATACCCTTTCAGACATAGGGTCTCTCTTTTTTAGCAAAGAGAGAAACCATCAAAGTGAGATCCTAGGTGTCTCTTACTTGAATTCAATAGCATTAATTTCTCTTTATTATGTTTAATTTATGTGACCATTTATTTTAGGTGAGTGATTTAAGTTTTCATGTACATGATGCGAACCGCTGAAATGTTTCCAGATCCCAGTTTTGGGGTACTGGCATAATACTCAAAGGAAATGCTCACTGGAGCATTTCAGGTTTCAGATTTTCAGATTAGGAGTTCTCAGCTGGTAAGTATATAATGAAAATATTCCAAAATCAGAAATTTGAGACACTTCTGGTCCCAAGCATTTCAGATAAGGGTTATTCAACCTGTATACTAGTGATGCAAGCATACAAGCATTCCCTCTGAAACAGCCTTAGTAAAATGTCAACTTAAAAATATCAAGTAAGCCGGGCTTGGTGGCTCAGCCTGTAATCCCGCGCTTTGGGAGGCCAAGGTGAGTGGATTGCCTGAGCCCGCAGGTTCGAGACCCACCTGGGCAATTTGGCGAGACTTCATCTCTACAATAAATCAAAAAATTAGCCGGGCATGGTGGCACATGCCTGCAGTTCCAGCTACTTGGAAGGCTGAGGCGGAAGGATCACTGGAGCCCAGCAGGTCGAGGCTGCGGTGACCAGGAGCGTGCCACTCTACTCCAGTCTGGGTGACAGAGTGAGACTTAACTCAAAAAACAACAAAACTCGAGTAGATTGACAAGTGATAGATGGCGATGACAGAAACTATAAAGATAATATATGAATACTCAAGCTTATAGAATGCTTGAAAGCATTTAATGCTTTTCCAAGCTTTTGTCCCCATTGAATAAAATGTTTCCCATGCTTTAGTAACCTATACAAAAAGACGTTTACTGTCAACATGAGTCTAGGCTGAGAATGTTGAAAATGGGTTACTCAAATTAGGAAATAAAATTTTGAGCGTCATGTGGATCTAAATTCCCTTCGAAACAAATAATAAAGTTCAGCTATACAATCAGAAAGGGCTAGATTATGATATAGTAACAAATAACTGATGAGATGCAGTGACTCATGTCTATAATCCCAGTACTTTGGAAGGCCAAGGCAGGAGGATCCCTTGAGACCAGGAGTTCAAGAACAGCCTGGGCGACATAGTGAGACCTCCATCTCTATTTATTAAAATAAAATCAAATAAAATAGCTGCAACATATCAGGTAAAAACACAATAAAGCCGGTCTCGGTGGCTCAGCCTGTAATCCCGTGCCTTTGGGAGGCTGAGGTGAGTGGATTGCCTGAGCCCGCAGGTTTGAGACCCGCCTGGACAGGGAGACCTTATCTCTACAATAAATCAAAAAATCAGCGGGGCATGGTAGCGCATGCCTGTAATTCTGACTACTCGGAAGGCTGAGGCGGAAGGATCACCGGAGCCCAGCAGGTCGAGGCTGCGGTGGCCGGGAGCAGCCACTGCACTCCAGTCTGGGCGACAGAGTGAGACTCCAACTCAAAAAAACAAAAAACAAAAACACACAATGAAAGTTTATTTCTTGTTTACATATCAACAAGCTTTAGTCAGAGCATGTGCTCATCAGAGGTACTCAGAACACAGCCTGGCAGAGCCACCAAAGTTGGAAGAGGATGTGGTCCACGCCTCATGCACTTGTTCTTAAGTCTTCTGCCCAGAAGTGACTCTGTAGCTTCCACTCTTTTTTTCATTGCTAATGCAAGTCATGTGACCACCCTAACTTCAAAGTACAGCAGGAAAGTGCAATATTATCATACACCCCAAAGGCCCAGAGCCAGAAATATTTGGTGAAGAACAAAAGTGTTACATCATCCGGCAAAGAAACTATGAAACTGTCCTGCTGTGCCCTCTAGATGGAGACATGTAGCTAGTTCAGCCGTAGCAGAATCAAACTTGTATTTACAACTCCCTCAAACTCTTTGTTAGCTCCATCCTGTGTGCCGAAACCCAAAATTAAGTAGTTGCTGCAGATGGATAAGGTAAAATACCTACCTTTATGCTGGACTGGTTTGTCACCTAACAGATCCTTAGAGACTTTCATTACTGATCATAAAACTGCTGTCCTGCTTAATCGCCAACTATTCTGTTTGGTCACTTCATTTCTGCAGATGTTTATGAGCCTAATGTATGAATATAGCTGAAGTATTCACAAAGAGGCCGGGCTCAGTGGCTCAGCCTGTAATCCCAGCACTTTGGGAGGCCGAGGCGAGTGGATTGCCTGAGCCTGCGGGTTCAAGACCCTCCCGGACAACTTGGCGAGACCTCGTCTCTACAATAAACCAAAAAAAATTAGCCAGGCATGGTAGCACGCACCTGTAGTTCCAGCTACTTGGAAAGGCTGAGGTTAAACGATTGCTGGAGCCCAGTAGGTCGTCGCTGAGGTGACCGTGAGCATGCCACAGCACTCCAGCCTGGGCGACAGAGTGAGACTCCAACTCAAAAAAAAAAAAAAAAATTCATAAAGAGCATGATTTAAATTTCTCCCACATTTGTTTCTAGGCTATTCTGGTTTTGCTTCCCCTCTGTTCCTGGATTTTCAAACATGTCCCGATAGTCTTCTGTAATATCCATGGGTTTTTGAGAGCCGCTCTTCTCCAATCAGCTTCTGATCAGTCTTCATCTTTTCTCTTCCCCTAGTGCATGCCTTCTTCACAGGGTCTCTGCTTTGGGCTGAAAAGGAGTATTCAGATACCAAGGTTCTATCCTCTAATATCAATAAGTTCAGGAGCATTTTAAGACTCTGTGGACATGTGTGTAATAATGAAATTGTCCTTTGCCTGGGCCAATACCCAAATTATAATAACCTTAATTATGTTTTGTTCAACCATAACACGTACTTCAATTAAACCACCGTACCTGGTATTCTGTTTTAAATAGGGGGTGGGGAGTGGAGGTGGTGGAAGGTATGTAAATACCTTAAACTTAGACTATGCTTTATGATTGACAAAGTGTACTTTCATATGTGTTATATTTATTCTCCACAGTCATGGTGATGTTGGGTATTTATTATCTCCATTTAAAATCACAAAAATGGAATCAGACATGGTGGCTCATGCCTGTAATTCCAGCACTTTGGGAGGCCTAGGCAGGAGCATTGCTTGAGCCTAGGAGTTTGAGATTAACCTAGGTAACATAGCAAGACCTTGTCTCTACAAAAATAATTTTAAAAAAATATCCAGGTGTGGTGGCACCCACTTGTAATCCCAGCTACTCAGGAGGCTGAGGCAGAGGGATTGAGAGGTTTAGGATGTGGTGACTATGATCATGCCACTGCACTCCAACCTGGACAATGAGACCCTGACTCAAAAATAAATAAGTAAAATTGGATCACAAAAATGACCAACTAATCTCAGAGTTAATCAGCTTGTCAGCACTATTAGTGGAACAGTAACTCAGAACTATAACCTCACATCCATGACAGGACTCCTGCAATTATTCCATGATGTTGTCCATAGCCAACAAACACTTTTTTTTTTATGAGTTGGAGTCTCACTCTGTCGCCCAGACTGGAGTGCAGTGGCCGCTCCCGGGCACTGCAGCCTCGACCTGCTGGGTTCCAGCGATTCTTCCACCTCAGCCTTCCAAGTAGTCAGAACTACAGGCACATGCTACCACACCCGGCTAATTTTTGATTTATTGTAGAGATGCGGTCTCTCCAAGTTGCCCGGGTGGGTCTCGAACCCACGGGCTTAGGCCATTCACTTGCCTTGGCCTCCCAAAGTGCTGGGATTACAGGCTGAGCCATCGAGCCCAGCCAACAAACACTTTTTAGAACCTATACAATTTAAGCTGATACTATCTATTTTTAAACCATTCATATTTATTTTGAGGCATGTGTTCTATCTACCAGGCCGGTAGTAATCATTTGTTTTCTTCAAGGTTGGTTCTTAGGCAGAGAACTAGAAAAATAATGTACATGTGAATTTAGGGTATTTCAGGCTCACTAATTCAAGCCAATACAGTAAGTGATAGAACTAAGATGTGGACCCAACTGTTCTTTTTTTTAATTTTTTTGAGTTGGAGTCTCACTCTGTCACCCAGGCCAGAATGCAGTGGCACGCTGCTCACAGTCACCGCAGCCTCGACCTACTGGGCTCAGGTGATTCTTTTGCCTCAGCCTTCCAAGTAGCTGGAATTGTTATGGTCCAAGTAACACTCAGCTGCTCCCCTTGACACCAATAAATCAAAGGGGCAGGGAACTGGTAGAAAGAAGTTTATTTCTGAGTTCGAATCCAGGGAACAGAGCCAGACTCAAGGTCTTTCAAAATGGTTCTGCTCACCCTCTAGGCTTTTACAGTTCACTTTTATAGTCCAGAGTTGTTAGTACCTATACATTAGTCACGTGATCGGCAGAGCATTGTATAGAACCTGAGTTTCAGCCACATTTATCGATAGTGACATATTTCTGTCCAGACTTCCTGGTACTAGATATCAGAGGTATCTCATAGCATTTATCAGTAGGGCCTACAGATGCGGCAATCAAACTTGCCATAGAGTAAAGGGTCTAAGACCTCAAGCATTATGCAAAAGTTATACAAATCACAAAGCTTACGATTACACTGATACAAAAATTATATAATTCACAAGGCTTACGATTACATTGATACTATATTATTCAAACTTATAACCACTCCAAAAAAGGTAGCAAAAGGAGATTTGCATCTTTCACTTTATGGGGAGTAGACTACAGGGAAGTCAAGGATTCCCTGAAGCTACTTACTGGGAGTGCATAGGAGAAAAGGAGAAGCATACCTTTGATTAGCTCTCAGGAACATTGTTCAGGAATGTACAGGAGCACCTGTGTCCTGGCCCTGCCCTTCTCTAGGGACTGAGACAATATGGACAGACATTAGAGGGTCTCTGTATCAGAACCACAAGCGTGTGCCACCATGCCCAGCTAATTTTTTGATTTATTGTAGAGACGAGGTCTTGCCATGTTGCTCAGGCTGGTGTCGAATGCCTGAGCTCAGGCAATCCTCTCGCCTCTGCCTCCCAAAGTTTTGGGATTACAGGCTTGAACCACTACTCCTGGCTGTTTGCTTATTTTTTTTTTTTTTTTTTGAGTTGGAGTCTCATTCTGTCGCCCAGACTGGAGTGCAGTGGTCGCTCCCGGCCACCGCAGCCTCGACCTGCTGGGCTCTGACGATCCTTCCGCCTCAGCCTTCCAAGTAGCCGGAATTACAGGCATGTGCTACCACGCCCGGCTGATTTTTTGATTTATTGTAGAGATGAGGTCTCGCTGCTCAGGCGGGTCTCGAACCCGCGGCTCAGGCAATCCACTCACCTCAGCCTCCCAAAGGCGCAGGATTACAGTCTGAGCCACTAAGCCCGGTTTGTTTGCTTATTCTTAAAGATGAGATCTTGCTTTGTTGGCCAGGTTGGTGGTCTCAAGCTCCCCCCCCCCCACCAGCTCAAGTGATTCTCCCACCTCGGCCTCCCAAATTGCTGGGATTACAGGCATAAACCACTGCACCTGGCTGGTTTGTCATTTTTAAATTTAGCTTAGTGCCTACATTATTAGAATTTACTCTAGATGAATGGAATTACGCGGAAGCCATCAAGAAGAAAAATATATTTTCTTTTTTTTTTTTTGAGTTGGAGTCTCACTCTGTCACCCAGGCAGGAGTGCAGTGGCACACTCCTGGCCACCACAGCCTCGACCTACTGGGCTCCGGCAATCCTTCCACCTCAGCCTTCCAAGTAGCCGGAACTACAGGCACGCGCTACCACGCCCACTTAATTTTTTTGATTTATTGTGGAGATGAGGTCTCACCAAGTTGCCTGGGCAGGCTCAGGCAATCTGCTTATCTTGGCCTCCCAAAGTGCTGGGATTACAGGCTGAGCCACCGAGCCTGGCCAGGATAAATGAAGATTTACTGACCAAAGGCCAGGGAGTGGGGATTGACTGACTAAGAGTTAGGAGATGAAAGTAAGTCAAGAGAAATTCATTGTAATAGCGGTCAGCTTCCTAGAAGGGAATATAGTATTGCCACAATTTTCTTCAGCATTTTTCATATTTCTCTACTCTTGTCTAACCAAGAAGACTAGTATAAAATGTCCAGGGCTCAATACTAACTAGAGACAAGGGATGGCAAGTCATGACCAGAACCATCTTCAGCAATATGCATTCACAATGAATCCTTAAATATTCAAAGGAGGAGAGGTGTGGTGGCTCATGCCTGTAATCCCAGCACATTGGGAGGCTGAGGCTAGAGAACTGTCAGAGCCCAGGGTTTTGAGACCAGCCTAGGCAACTTGACAACACCTCGTCTCTACAATAAATCAAAAAATTAGCCAGGCTGGTGGCACATGCCTATAGTCCCAGCTACTTGGAAGACTGAGGCAGAAGGATAACCTGAGCCCAGCAGGCAGAGGCTGTAACCATACCACTGCACTCCAGCCTGGGTGACAGAGTGAGACTGCAACTCAAAAACAAAATGAAACAAAAAAAATAAACATTCAAAGGAAAAGAGGAAACTAGCATCAGTCCGTTCCCGTGTAGCACTTTACTTTTGTAGCTTAATCTTTTCAACACCTCGGTAAGGTAGGTGGTGTATCCCCAGTTTCTTTGGGGGACGGTTGTAATGATTCCTTGTGTAGGGAACCACATGGCAACCAAATAACGCAGAATAGACCAAGCCTGTAAGGAACCCGGTGTCCATCCACATTTACGTATGTAAAAATACCATGGGCAGAGAGGTGATGTAACTTGTCCAAAGTCCCACAGCTAGTTAGAGCCAAAGTCGGAACTAAATAAAAGTCTTATAACTCCCATTTTCCAAAATGTTGCCAAATTCGGAATTTTTGTGTCCAAGCCATTTCTTAAATTGAGGTCAACATGCTTAGTATAATGCATTTATAAGTGTCATGAAAAAATAAAAATGATATGGTCAACAATCTGCCATCTCAAACACAAAAAAAATTTTTAAAAAGTGAAACCAACAGAGGATGTTCTCCTCTGCCTATGACAATTTTAGTGATAGGTTCAACTTCACACAGGCTCAGGTCTGCCTTTAATCTATATATTGCCTCTCTTGTTGAAAAAAAACATTAAGTGTCCCCTGAAGTATATTTTACTAGTTGCTTGCTTTCCCTATGACTGAGTCTTCTACTTGGTGCATGTTTACTTATATGAACTGATA
This sequence comes from Carlito syrichta, assembly GCF_000164805.1. Classification (NCBI taxonomy): domain Eukaryota; kingdom Metazoa; phylum Chordata; class Mammalia; order Primates; family Tarsiidae; genus Carlito; species Carlito syrichta. The sequence goes on from NW_007025722.1 coordinate 26,092, forward strand.
GAAGTGACTTGATATTCACAAGGGAAATTGGTATTCACAAAGTTGGTGACCATGGTTCTCATTCACAGTAACGGCAGAAAGTCTTTATTCTAATTTGAGGCCACGTACAGTGCATTCAGTCCATGCACATGGTTTATTTCAAGTGAATTGAAAATGTTGTCCTGGACTTGATAGGTTTCCCTTTCAAAGCAATTAAAGTCTCATACAAATTTTCACACTCTTTGCTTTGCTTTCTTTTCAGATTACCATCAGAGGATGTAGGAATGGACCTCTCTTTTGAGGAAGGAATGCTGAGTCCCAGTGCTGCAGACTTTAGGCCTGGTGAGAGGAGCATTTGTTCATTTTCTTCAGTGGTGTTCTATATCTAAACATTTCATTATTCAGTGAAAAAATCATTTCCTATGCATCCAACTTGTGAGTTCAATGATAAAAATGAAGAAGAAGAAAAAAAGTGTGAGAAGAAGGTGTTAGGCTCCATTTGGTTAATTTCAGAGTTGACTTGAATATCAATGCGTGTGGGCCGCATTTTGTCTCCCAGACTACAGCCCCATCTGCCAATGTTTTCAGTTCCTGTGATAATTGGCTGCTATATATCATACCAAATTCTGGCTAATGTCTAACTTCACCAAATTTACACGTACTTGTGAGAATGTTTAAAATTGGATATGTGATAACAAGAATGCTCAGTATCCTAACTATAAAAAACATAACAACAACAAAAAATAGCCACCCTACATTGTGAGGGTTTACAACCCAAGGTGTACACAAAAAGGAATTTTAATTTTTCACTTGCAACTACATGACTCATTTTGTTTTATGGTCACTCCCTTGGATTCCATCAACTCCGGGGCCATACCAGCAACCTGAATCATGATATCATCAGCCAAACCTAAAATGGGGTAGAAAGAAGGAAGGCAATTAAATGTGGATTCTGTTCTGGTATTTAAAATGCATTCTTCAAACCGGGCTCAATGGCTCAGCCTGTAATCCGGCGCTTTGGGAGGCTGAGGTGAGTGGATTGCCTGAGCCCGTGGGTTCGAGACCCACCTGGGCAACTTGGCGAGACCTCATCTCTACAATAAATCAAAAAATCAGCCAGGCGTGGTAGCGCGTGCCTGTAATTCTGGCTACTCAGAAGGCTGAGGCAGAAAGATCGCCGGACCCCAGCAGGTGGAGGCTGCAGTGGCCGGGAGAGGCCACTGTACTCCAGTCTGAGGGGCAGAGTGAGACTCCATCTCAAAAAAAAATAAAATAAAATGCTTTCTTCAAAATACTAGTCACATAACATAATTATTTTTAAATGTCCTGTGGCCATATAAACTTGGTAACCACTGTATGTCTATCCCAATCTTCAAAGTTCACAATGCACTTATGAATAATAAAGGCACTGTGGCTATGCTTACCTTATAGTAAGCGGCTAGTCACATGTGGCTATTTATTTATTTATTTTGAATTAGAACCTCACTCTGTCACCCAGGCCAGAACGCAGTGGCATACTCACAACCACCACAGCCTCAACCTGCTGGGCTCAGGTGATCCTTCTGCCTCAACCTTCCAAGTAGCTGGAACTACAGGCACGCGCCACCACGCCTGGCCAATTTTTTTATTTATTGTTGAGATGAGATGAGGCCTCACCAAGTTGCCCAGGCTGTTCTTAAACCCTTGGGCTCAGGCAGTCCTCTTACCTCAACCTCCCAAAGTGCTGGGATTATAGGCATGAGCCACTGCACCCCGGCCACATGTGGCTATTTAAATCAATTAAAATTAAAAATAATTTTTAAAAATTTCATTCTTCAGTTTCACCAGTTTCATTTTAAGTGCTCAGTACATGTATAGAATATTTCCATCATCACAAAAAAATTTCTTTTGGACATCATTGCTTTGAGAATTTCTGTAGTATAAAAGCCCAGTGTTTTTCAGATTTATTGGTCAACAGAAACTATTTTCAAGAAGTACATAAAAAATTACATGGAACACAGTTTACATAATGTTCTATATAGAAAAGATATAATGACAAAGGAGCATTGTCAATTTCCTTAGGACGAGGTCAGAATTCAAATTCCAGAGTTGAGGGGTATATCAGATGGCCTTCAAAATATTTGTTCTTAGGAATCCTGTCATTTCAACTTTTAGGTGAAGACAATAAATGTTTTCTCCTACTCCTACATAAAACACCTCTGTGACCAGATGTGTAGGGGTTTTTCACCACACACCAAGAAATTCTCTAGGGGGCCCCAATAGGGTGTCCTATAATTCAATTCAATTCAGACACTATCTGCCTCAATAAATTCTAAGGGTTTTAGGAGTTCTGTTCCTGCAACCAGTGCCAAAGACCAAATATATTTCTCATTGTATCACATTAGGTTATCTCTCTATTTTTGTTTAGTTGGTTTCAACTAGGTTAAAAATGACTTCTCTAGCTCTGCTTCTATTAAATGAAAGGCATCTGTGCAACAAGATACATATCGTAATGAAAGGTAAGAACCTTAAGAAAATGATCACTTATGTCATGGGAACTAATTTCAAGAAATATTGGCTTAAAAGGTGGTGACTGCTTGGGTGGGTCCAAAGAATGCCACCTAGGAGGATACCTCAGCCAAGGAAGGTCAGTGAAGATCATTCACAGAGTTGTCAGGACCTGAAGAGAAGTATTTTGGGAGTGTCTGTGAACATGACAAACTTATTAAACTCCATTCCATAGGTGCGAAATCAACACGAACCATTAGAAAACACAGCTGGTCTGCCCTAACTATGGTTTGTGCCTCCATGAATTCAACCAACCATGGATCTAAAGTATTTTTTTTAATTGCATCTATACTGACTTTCTTTCCTTGTCATTATTTTCTAAACAATACAACAACTATTTACGTAACATTTACATTTTATTAGGTATTATAAGTAATCTAGGGATAGCTTAAATTGTATGTGAGGATGTGTGTAGGTTACATGCAAACATCACATCATTTTATATCAGGGACTTGAGCATCTGTGGATTTTAGGATCAGCAGGAGAGGTCCTGGAACCCATCCCTCATGTACACCAAGGCTGACTGTATATGTAAGCTGTCATTTTTCTTATGCAGTATACACCATAAAAATTCAATTCACTATTT
>NW_007025723.1:0-653 GCF_000164805.1 Carlito syrichta
AAATAAACTGATCTATGTTTATTGCAGCACTATTCACAACAGCCAAGATGTGGAATCAACTAAGTCCCATCAATGGATGAATGGTTAAAGAAAAATTGATTTATATACACAATGGATTAGTATTTGGTCATTAAAAAAAATGTTGCCAATTGCAGCAACATGGGTAAAATTAGTCAGGCACAGAAAGACAAATACTGCATGATCTCATTCATATGTGGAAATGTAAAAAGTGGCTTCTGTGGAGTAGAGTAGAAAAATGGCTACCAGAGGATGGGGAAGAGTAGGAAAGAGATGAAGACAGTGAGCAAATGGTCAGCACATAGAAAGCTTACAATTAAATAGGAGAGATATTATCTGGTGTTCTATTTCAAAGTAGGATGACTAGAGTTGACAATAATGCATATTTTAAAATAGCTAGAAGAGTGATTTTTGAATGCGCTGATCAGAAAGAAATGGTATATTTTTAAGGTGAAAATATGCTAATTACCTTGATTAGATCATCACGCAATTTATACATGTATCAAAACATCACATTGTACCCCATAAATATGCATGGTGACACATTATGTGTCAATTGTAAATGAAAAATAAACAAATGATATCTACCTATGAAATTATGATAATGAAATAAAATATAGATATGAAGCACTTTG
>NW_007025724.1:0-695 GCF_000164805.1 Carlito syrichta
TGCCCAGGTGGGTCTTGAACCCGCAGGCTCAAGCAATCCACTCACCTCAGCCTCCCAAAGCACAGGATTATAGGCTGAGCCACTGAGCCCGGCAAAATGGTGTGCTTGGTTTCTGTTCTCTTCTTTTTTGAGTTGGAGTCTCATTCTGTCATCCAGACTGGAATGCAGTGGCACGCTCCCGGCCACCGCAGCCTAGACCTGCTGGACTCCGGTGATCCTTCCATCTCAGCCTTCCAAGTAGCTTGAACTACAGGCAGGCACTACCACACCAGGCTAATTTTTTTTTAACTGTAGAGATAAGGTCTCTCCAAGTTGCCCAGGAGAGTCTCGAACTTGCGGGCTCAGGCAATCACTCACCTCGGCCTCCCAAGGCATGGGACTACAAGCTGAGCCACTGAGTCCAGATCGATTTTTTTATGTTTTTGTTTTGTTCTTTTCTTTAACTGTTTGCTTACCTGTTTGTTTATGTGCCTGTCTGTTTTCCTTTTTTTCCTTTTTTATCATTTCTCTTTCATCTTCCTTCTTCCTTTCTTCATTTTTTTCTTTAATCTTATTTTATTTTGGTTTCAGAAGGCATACATATACTCTCACTGCATGGGTAGTTTGTAAGGTGGTAGGAAGTGGGTTCCAGAGGGCCCACAACCAGTCAGAAGATACTGAGATCTGCAGATAGTCCACTCCATTACACCTTAACA
>NW_007025725.1:0-824 GCF_000164805.1 Carlito syrichta
AGGAGATTTAATTTCTTAAAACAATAATACTCAATGAAAATGGCATGAGGCCAACAAATCTTTCTCTCTTCCTTTACTATAGTTTACTCAAAAATGTGAACAAATATCTTTTATTGTGTCTTAGTAAAGTTGTATAAAGATTTGTTTAGAAGAGAAAAGCAAATTTTACCTTTGTATAGTATATTATTAATGCTAAAGCTGATTTAATAAGATCTTATAAGCAAATCTCTTTAATCTTAATTAATTTGACCATAGGTGAGATATAAACTTATTATAACATTTTATAACTTTCCTCTAGGGAATAGACCAGTGATCCAAGAAAACTTTGTTATCATAATGAGGAGGTCCAAATGTTGACCTTGCATCAGTGTGGTTTTGATTTTAATGTTCAATTTTTAGACAAACTCTGAATTAACACTATCTTTCAAAATCAGCTCTTACAATCTCACACACCCACCTCTTCTGCCATAGTCCCTAGGCCTAGAGAAATTGAATAACTTTAATTTCTGGGCACTGTGTCTCATAAAGGCAATCTATTTTTATTGTCACCTGCTTGGTCTGAAGATGAGGCCCTGTCTGGGGGTGATTTAGCAAAAGGCTAAAATTTTGAATTGTCTGTCAAATATCTGTATTTTACAGATAAGAACCATTTCGCAATTTTCAGAAACATGCTTTCCCTATCATAATCCTTTCTTAATTTAAAGTGATCCAGACATCTAAAGATTTAAAACAGTTTGAAATCTCAAAACACATAAAATGTTTACTCACATGCATCTATCTTATCTATATTTACTCTACTTATTTGTTTTTAGCAGTTTACTTAA
>NW_007025726.1:0-944 GCF_000164805.1 Carlito syrichta
CATGTTTGGTGTCCATTGTTATGTGCATGCATCCTCTACAAGTGGTTGTGCTTTTGCATACTTTACTGTACAGTGTTGTATAGAGTGCAGTAGTACAGTGTCTTTATTTCCAATCCAGGATGTCCAGAAGCAGGCATAAAAGCAGCAGTGATGTAGCTGGTACAGCTGGTACTATATAGCCCATTGTTAGTTGGGTACCCAGGCTAACTTTGCTGAACTTGTGAACAAATTGAACTTAGGAACACACTCTCAGAATGAAACTTCTTTGTATGTAGGGGACTTACTATACTAATGGTCAAAGAAGAAAACAAAAGGAAAACAAAACAAAAATAAGAAACAAATGGAAAACCAAATTTTAAAATATTTCAAAATATATGATAATGAAATGTTATATATCAAAATTTGAGGAATATAGCTACCTTTTAAGTGTAAAAATTTAATATAAGCATTTATAGCTATTAAGCTATAAATGCTTATAGCTATTAAGCTATAAATGCTTATATATAAATGCTTATATTAGCTTATAAATTAAGCTATAAATGCTTATATTATGAAAGGCCTAAAATCAAATATCTAAGTTTTCTACCACAATCCATAAAAAATTCATAAATTAAGCCCAAAGGAAGTAGAAGGAAGGAAATAAAGATAAGAAGTCAAAGAAGCAGAAAACAAACAATTAAAAAAAAAAACTCAAAAGTCGGTTCTTTAAAAATATTAAAAAGGTTGGGCATACTGGCTCATGTCTATAATCTCAGAATTTTGGGAGGTCAAGGCAAGAGGATTGCCTGAGCCTAGGAGGTCGAGGCTGCAATAAGCTGTGATCATGCCACTGCATTCCAGTGTGGATGACAGTGAGACCCCTACTCAAAAAAAAAAAAAATCAATCAATCAAAGTAATAAACAGTTAGCTAAAATAATCAAAAACACAAGCCAAAGAACACACA
>NW_007025727.1:0-622 GCF_000164805.1 Carlito syrichta
TCTTAACTTTTTGCACTATTATCAATAATAGTGTCCTAAATTATTCAAGCAAATAGAAAATTTTGATTCAATAGGTGATCAAGCAATCCCCTTACAAGCAGATTTTTTGAAGACCACCTCCAATGTGTGAATGAAAGAAAAGCTCGCTGGGTTTATTAATACCCATGACAGCTGGTACCCATTCTTGCTGGGCAGCAGGAGGGCAGGAACCTTCCCTCCTTCTTCAGGGAAGGTAATGGGCATTAATTCCTAGTAGCTAAAGAAGACTCACACACAGTCTTCTCAGTGAGGATGATAATAGCAACAGCATCACAGATGGACACAAAGGTACATTTCCACTTTGAACATAATTGCCACACATTTATGTATTAACCTACCTTTAAAAAAGATGCTTATTCACACTTAACACTACTTTAAATGGCATTAAAATATTTCCTCTTTGGGTCCAGTGGCTTCTCACTATTTACTAATGCAATGCTTTCCAGGTTATTAAAAAATTGGCTAAACTGTCTCTACTTAGAAATTAGTCACATAAGAACTTTTGGAGAGGAGATTAAAACAATTATAAATAACAGGATAAAGGAAAACGCTGTGGCAAAAAGGAGTCAATTCTTTAATGGAA
>NW_007025728.1:0-610 GCF_000164805.1 Carlito syrichta
AGAGAGAGAGAGAGAGAGAGAGAGAGAGATGTATGTATTTGTATGCCTGCTTATATGGATATATTTTAATAAAGATGGAAGATTATACAAATAAGATGACCACCTGTAGAGCAGTGTTTCTAAATCTCTTTTTTATCATCTTCCTAAAGATAAAATTAAATTGTTAAAATTCTCCCTAAGGAGAGAAATTACATATTAGCAAACAAGATTTTCTTGAGTAAGTTTGAGATTTTACAACAACTAGAAATTTTTCACACAGCACTTAAGCCAATTTCACCCCCTTGGGAAAGACATCACCTCCAGAGAATGCATGTTCAAAGGAAAGGGGGGAGTGGAGATGGAGGCTGTGCCCCTCCCATGGCATGAAGGCGTCCCAAATTTACATGTTGAAATTGATTGCCATTGTGACAGTGTTCAGAGGTGGGGCCTTGAGGCAGTGCTACGCCATGATGGGGGTGTCCTTGTGGATGGGAGTGGAGATGAAGGCTGTGCCCCTCCCATGGCATGAACGTGTCCCAAATTTACATGTTGAAATTGAAGCCAATGTGATAGTGTTCAGAGGTGGGGCCTTGAGGCAGTGCTACGCCATGATGGGGGTGTCCTTGTGGAT
>NW_007025729.1:0-1281 GCF_000164805.1 Carlito syrichta
TAGTGGGCTTGCTCATTTTCCATCAGGACAGCTTACTAGTCGGCTCCCTTGCCTGCCAACTGGTCAACAAACTAGTTGCCTTGCTCACAAGACAACAGGTCAACTAACTTGTTGGCTCTCTCACAGGCCAACAGATTAGCTAGCTAGTCAGTTTTCTCAGCAGCCGACCAGTTGTCAGCTAACCAGTCAGCTCGTTCACCACCTGACTACTTAAGCTAGCTCACCCGTCACATCACTTGCTGGCCGACTAGTTAATTTGGCTTACAGGTCAGCTCACATGCCAGGCTACTAGTTAAGACATCTGACCAGTCGGCTCACTCACCGACCAACTAGTTATGTCAGTTGACATGTCAGCTCACTCACCGGACAATTAGTAAAGCCAGCTCACCTCTCGTTTAACTAGCTGGCTGACTAGTTAAGTCAGCTAACTGGTTGGCTGCCTAACCAGTCAACTAGTAAAGTCATCTAGCCAATCGGCCAAATAGATGGCTAACTTAGTTATCCGACTTAACTCATTAGCTAATGAACTTAACCAGTTGTCAGCCGGCAATTTAGCTCAGCTAGCTAGTTCAGCCCACCAGGCATCCAACTAGTTAACAGAGCTGACTAGTGGACCAACTCATAAGTCAACTATCTAACCCAACTAGCCGGCCAACATTTTTATCCAGCTAATAAGTCAGTCGAGTAGTCAGCCAACGTGCTAATCCAGCTAACTCTTCTGCAGACTCATCAGCCAAAAAGTAAAGTCACCTAGCTAACTCGTTAAACTAGTTAAGTCAGCTAGTTAACTCATTTATCAACTAGTTAAAAAGGTAGCTACTCGTTAGCCAATGGTTGTCAGCTAGCAATCTCGTTAGCCAACTAGTTAAGCCAGCTAGCTAAGTAAGCTAGCTAGCCAGCGAGCTAAATAAGTCAGCTAGCTAAGTCAGCTAGCTCACTAGTTAGGTAACTATTTAAGTCAGGTACTTAAGTCTGTTAACTAACTAGCTAGCTAATTAGATAAGTCAGCTAGTTATTCAGCTAGCTAAATTGTTAGCTAACTTTTTAATTCAGGTAGTTAAGTCAACTAGCTAACTAGTTAAGACAACCAGTTAAGTCAGCTACCTAAGTAGTTAAGTCACCTACCTAATTCAGCTAGTTAAGTCAGCTTTCAAATTAAGTTAGTTGGTTAAGAAAGCTAGCTAGTTATTTAGCTACAGGGTTAAGTCAGCAGGTATAATCAAGTGGTTAACTAGTTAACTAACTGGTTAAGTCAGCTGGTTGTGTCAGTTAGCTAGCTAG
>NW_007025730.1:0-605 GCF_000164805.1 Carlito syrichta
CTATCTTCTGCCTTGGGCTCACTCTTGGAATAGAAATAAGGCAGGAATGTCCACTCTCATCACTGTTATTCAACATCATACTGGAAGTCCGAGCAAGAATAATCTGGCAAGAGAAAGAAAAGGCACAATATCTTCTGCCTTAGGTTCATTCTTGAGTTCTAGAAATTTGATCTACTCACCTGAAAGATACTTTTATTGTATAGTATACAGGAAAATTAAATTGAAAATGCACACTTGTCATCTCATGGCTTTCCTTCTTTCAGGGTGCTGGTTCTTTCTTTCCTGATTCCCTGAAGTTTGGTGAAGCCAAGCACCTGAAAGTATAACCCAGACCCTTAAGAGCAGTCCACTCCATGAGTCTTACCTCTTTTCCAGTCAGTGTAGACAAAAATCTGCCCTCAACGCTTTATAGCTAAACATCCTACATTTCTTTAAAAACCCTTATTTGTTTCTGTCTTCATCCTCCCCTCTTTAATCCAAGTCACTATACTATCATCTACCTATGCTAATATTTGGTATATATATTTTTATTGAATGCTCAACACTAGCTAGAGTGACCTCTCAAATGCATACATCTACTCATGTGTGCATTCTGTGTGAAGAAC
>NW_007025731.1:0-595 GCF_000164805.1 Carlito syrichta
GCCGTGAGTGTGCCACTGCACTCCAGCCTGGATGACAGAGAAAAAAAAAAAAAAAAAAAAGAAAGGCATGTAAAAGAAAACAGAAACTCAAAGTAGAGGGAATAAACAGAAAACAACAAATAATTTGGCAAGCTAATATAGCAATAGTTATGTTAAATGTGAGTGATCTAAAGCCATCAATCAACAGAAGAGGTTGGTAGAGAGAATTTTTTAAATGACCTAACTATATCCTGTCTAGAAGAAACTAACTTCAAACACATTAAAGGTAGGTTGAAAATAAAAGGATAGATAAAGATGTACCATGCAAACATTAATCAAAAGAGAGCAGGAGTAGCTGTATAAATGTATTACACAAAGTAGATTTCAGATAAAATAATAATTAGGTACAGAGAGGAGCATTAGCTGATGATAAAAGGGTAAATTCAACAAAGATATAGCAATCCTAAATGTGTATCCACCAAACAACTAAGCTGCAAAGTATGTGGAGCAAAAATTGATAAATCCACAATTATAGTTGGAAATTTCATGTCCCTCTCTCAACAAATATAGAACAACTAGACAGAAATTAATAAATATAGAAAAACATCAGTCAACA
>NW_007025732.1:0-696 GCF_000164805.1 Carlito syrichta
GAAGCTTACCTGATGGACTAATAAAAAATTGACATCCAGCTCAATTCATACTTTTTTGTTCATAATAATATGTATTTAAATAATTACTTAGCCAGGTTCAGTGACTCAGCCTGTAATCCCATGCTTTGGGAGACTGAGGTGAGTGGATTGCCTGAGCCCGTGGATTTGAGACCCACCTGGGCAACTTGGAGAGACTTCATCTCTACAATAAAGCCCAAAATTAGCTGGGTGTGGTAGGGTGCTCCTGCAGTTCCAGCTACTTGGAAGGATCGCCGGAGCCCAGTGGTTGAGGCTGTGGTGGCCGGGAGCGGCCACTGCACTCCAATCTGGGTGACAGTGAGACTGCAATCAAAAAATAAAAATAAAAAATAAATAAAAAATAAAAAAATAAAAAATTACTTAAACCCTAGATATATAATATCCTGTTATATAATGTTGTGTGGTATAAAACAATGTAAAAATAAACTGATTAAAACTCTTGATAGTTAATTTTTTACACTACTATGCCTTGGAAATTTTTAAATTACATAGAATTCTTTTTTGCTTCTTTTAATTTTTTATTTTAAAGATATGGGGTACAATTCAGAGTTAGGTATGCAGATGTTCATTATGCAGGTGTCCTTATTGATGAGTCATGCCCCTGTTCCCCAGGCAGATTCCCACTACTGCCAATCCCACTTCCCTGTTTCCCTCCCA
>NW_007025733.1:0-710 GCF_000164805.1 Carlito syrichta
AAAGGAACCCACCTTCAGCTCTCGGAAAGGCAAACACTTTTGGGCATGTGGTCACTCTAACAGTCGAATTCTAAGGTAGATTAAAGATTTATTGTCAAGTGAAAGACAAATCAGTAAAACAGTGAGTGTTTTTGTCCCACTTAGTAAAACATAATAATGGAAATGTTAGTTCTGTACTGATGAAATATTGGGGCTGGTTGGGGGTGCTGTGGAATAAGAAAACACTGGCTTTCTCTGAGGTAGAAGGATTACTAAGAGCTTTCATATTGCATGTTTCTGAGTGTATGGTCTGAACTCTCTATCGTGAAATTCTCTAACTAATTTATATGTTCTGAATTTTCTTTTAAAAACATGCATTACCTCTATAAGTCCAAAAACAAAGATATTTTGTTTTTAGATTTAAAAATACAGTTTATTTTAAAAGTAAATTAGAGAAAGAAAGGGAAGAGAGGGAGAAGATTCACCTCCCCAAGGTGGGAGAGGGCACCAAACCCAGGAAGCATGGCAATAGCCATAGCTCAAAGAACACATGGCCACACCAGAGTCTAGCAAGGCAACGGCCCTGTTTTGTTTTTTTGAGTCGGAGTCTCACTCTGTCGCCCAGGCTGGAGTGCAGAGGCATGTTCATGGCCACCACAGCCTCGACCTGCTGGGCTCAGGTGATCCTTCCTCCTCAGCCTTCCAAGTAGCTGGAACTATAGGCATGCACC
>NW_007025734.1:0-606 GCF_000164805.1 Carlito syrichta
CTACAATCATTATGGAAAACAGTATGGTGGTTCCTCAAAAAATAAAATAAAATAAAAAGAACTACCATATGATCCAACAATCCCACTTCTGAGTCTATTTCCAAGAGAAATAAAATCAGTCTCAAATATTTGTAATCCCATGTTCATTGCAGCATTACTCACAATAACCAAGATGCATAAACATACCTAAGTGTCCATTCACAGATGAGAGGATAAAGAAAATGTGGGATATATGCATATATGCAATGGAATAGTATTCAGCCTTAAAAGAAGGAGGAAATTCTGCCATTTGCAATAGCATCATGAACCTGGAGGACATTATGCTAAGTGAAATAAACCAGAAGGACAAATACTGTATGATCTCATTTTTATCTTGAAAAATTTTGTGTGTGTGTGAAGTTGAACTCATAATAACAGAGAGTAGAATGATGGCTACCAGGGACTGGGGATGGAGAGAAAGGATAATATTAGTCAAATGGCATAAACTTTCAGTTGTAAGAGGAATACATTCTAGAGACCTGATGTACAGCATGGTATACTTGAAATTTACTTAGAGAGTACATCTCAAGTGTTCTCAACACACACACACACACACACACACACAAG
>NW_007025735.1:0-672 GCF_000164805.1 Carlito syrichta
AAAAAAAAAAAAAAATGTGTTTTCACAAATTCATGGTGTGCGCTAAAGTTTAAAACACATGGCTTTAGTTTTGTAGCAACACTTCTCCATTTATTACACAAAGTGTACAGAAATACATCATCTCCATGGGATATCTGCATGACAGTTCTCCATGTGACCTTAGACTGACCCAGTTCTCCCTACTTTCTCACCTATAGTTCTCAAGAATAACTGTAAAATGTGCTGGAGATGCAACATCCTGAGATAAGGAGGGACTAGCTGGCAAAGCCTGGTCTCTGTTCCAGCTCCCCACAGAAATAGGATGTCCTTCAAAGCTTTAGCCAGCGTGGCGTATTGCTCCTGGGGTATAAAACACAGGGAGGGCTGTTTCTAGGGTCTCTCAGCTGTGGTGTGAGTAGGGCATGCACAGATGAGACTCTATCCTCCCGAGTCTTTCCTGAGGCTTTGGAGACTGGCTTACCATGACAGCTTCTGCTGTCCCTCACTGCCTATCTGCAAGTAATGCATCAACTTCCTATAACTTGTGCGTGGATGTTCTGTCTCACCAGATTTAGACGAGTTGGGAAACAGTGCACAGTGACCCTGCTTCCTAGTGCCTGCCATTCCTGTTTTCTTCCACCCTGAAAGAACTCTTTGGTGATATACATGGCTGAGTCTGTCACTGCCTGTTGG
>NW_007025736.1:0-659 GCF_000164805.1 Carlito syrichta
AAATACATTTAGAGAGAAAATTTTCATTACCCAAGATCACATAATTATTGTCAAAGAAAGAATTTAGATTAATATTTGTCTGACATCAAAGTGTATATCTTAAATATTACTTCATACTGTATTGCAGACATTTGGAGAAAGAATGTTTCTCTTTTATAAAACCCACTATGATGATTATTATGTATGAATGGTGTTGTTTCAGACCAGGCACAGTGGCTCACTTCTGTAATCCAAGCACTTAGGAGACTGAGGCTGGAGTATTGCTTGAAGCCAGGAGCTCAAGACCAGTCTGTGCAACATGATATGAACTTGTCTCTACAAGAAAAAAAAAAAAATTAGCCGGCACATATGGTGCATTTCTGTAGCTCTAGTTACTCAGGAAGCTGAGGCAGAAGGATATATTTAAGGGCAGGACTTCAAGGTTGCAGTGAGCCATGATTATACAATTGCGCTCCAGCCTTGGTGGCGGGCAAAGGAAGATTTTATCTTGTTCAAACAAACAAACAAACAAACAAACAAACAAACAAACAAACAGTATTGTTTCAGATGCTAAAAAAGAAAAAGTAAATTGACATTTTTGGACCTTTCTCTTCCAATTTCTTACTATCTTACTCCTTGATACAGAAAGTCTTAGGAATTTCTTTTCTTTATTGAACATT
>NW_007025737.1:0-632 GCF_000164805.1 Carlito syrichta
GGGATGAACTCACCACATGTGTCTGGTATTGGCTAACCATGTTCCTCCTTGGAGGACTCACTTCATTCCTTTGTAGTGGATCTGCCCAATAGCTCCACTGTTGTCCCATTGTATGCTTCTGTGTGGCCCTGTTACATGCCTCTGGAAAAAACTGCCACATGCTTCTGCACTGGACCCACCACGTGCCTCCAAAGTGGTCTGTTTGTGTGCCTCCACAAAGTTCCCACCACATGCCTCTGGGATAAACCTGCCACGAACTTCTGGCATGGACCTCCTGTGTGCCTCCTCAGTGGGTCTATTGTGTACCTTCACAGTGGCCCTGCAGTGTGTATCTGTGGTGACCCTACCATGTGCATCCACAATGGCCCTGTGACACACCTTCATGATGGCCTTGCTGCATGCCTCCATTGTGAATCTGCTGCATGACTAAATGATGGCCTCATTGCTTGTCTCCTCAGTGGTCCCACCACATGCCTCTAGGATGAACTCGCTGGATGTTTCTACAGTGGCCCCACCACATGCCTCTGGGATGAATCTGTCACATGTCTATGAGTTAGATTCCCCACATGACTCTGTTAATAACCCCCTGTGAGCCTTCTTCATGGACCCACCTCATGCCTTTGTGGTATACC
>NW_007025738.1:0-567 GCF_000164805.1 Carlito syrichta
CCCCAATCTCCTATAAGTTCTTTGCAAGAAGAGGAATGTTGACTGAATCCATGGTAGAGTATCTACAGCCGACATGGTCCATATTGCTGCTGGATTGGATCAGACCCTGATTTTCTCACCTGTGCTATTAGAGTCAACTTTCTTTATCTCCCATCCTGTCATTCTCTCTACAATTTTTTCCTCATGGAAGATACTATCTAGACTCACTTGATCAGGCACTCCCCTTCCTGGTATGACTTGCTGTCAGCCCATGTCCTCAGGACTCCATCCAGATTCCTCGGTCCCCCCAGCCTCTGTATCTCCACCCCAGCTCTCTCCACACTCAGGCACATTGAACATCCCAAACCCATGCCATACCCCTGAGCACTCTTTACCCCTGGAGCGTCGGGGGGCCTTGTAACTCCTTGCTGTTCTCCATAATATAAATATTCCCTGGCATCACTATGAGGCCAAGCAAACCTGTTTCCACTACCTCACTCACATAACTGCCCCCCCACCGCCCGCAAACACACAGTTACCAAGGCACAGTCTCACTTATTCAAAAAGTATGTATGCACGTGGCTGTCG
>NW_007025739.1:0-843 GCF_000164805.1 Carlito syrichta
AAAACACCATGTCCAAGCGTTTTCCAAATAAAGGTGAGATGACCGCAATACTGTTCACACCTGGACGCTTTGGGAGAAGACGGAATCTGTTAATGGTACTTGGTCCAAATGTGTGGCAGTTGTCGCGGCCAAGTCCCACTGACGGGTGCAGGGGGAAGGGAAATGACTCCTGCAGGGTCTGCAGCCAGTGCCCAGACTGATGGTGAATGGATTGTCGGAGAAGCGGGAAAGAACAGCAGCGGGGCCCACCCACTGTCAGCCCCATCAGGGACCATCCACCTCCCCTGGGATACTGGATCCTGGTGTGCTAAATCCGCGAAGAGCAGGCTTCCCCCATGAAATTCCTTCTCCATGTCCCTATTCCAGTGACACAGGCCAGCTGGGAGCAGAGGAGACGCCCTGGAGGACCTGGACATTCTCTAAAGAAATCAACCGCCCTTTGTTCTGCACACGAGTCCTTTTCAGAAAGGCAAATGTCACAAAAACCCACCCTAATTTGAGAAATCCACTCAAGAGGGCTTGCAGGGTCATGTAACTGCATCCTACCAAGTGAAAACAAGGAGAAAAGCAAGAAGTGGCACTCAACATCCCACATATTCAGGAAGAAGTCAGGCAGTCATAGCAAATCATCACAGAAACGTTTGAAGAAGACTAATTCTAGGCTCCTAGCTCTTCTGATACTGTTTTCTTTGGGAAACTCTTGCTTCCAATTAGATGACTCCCAGAGCTGACCTTCTCAGAGTCACAACCAGTCCCCTTGCTTCTTCCTGCCTCTTCCACACCCCACACCCTCGAGCTTGTGATTCTGGTAAGTGGCATAATTCCAACAGAAATGGCATGCAG
>NW_007025740.1:0-587 GCF_000164805.1 Carlito syrichta
GGTTCAAAAATACAGTTGGATAGAAAAAATAATTTTTAGTATTTGATAGTATAGAAAGGAAATGATAGCAAAAAATAATGTATTGGACATTTCAAAATAGCTAGAAGAGAAGAACTACAATGTTTCCAATACACACACACACACACACACACACACACACACACACATGAATAAACATTTGAGGTGATGGATATTCCAATTCCCAGATTTTATCATTACACATTGTACACAGATATCAAAATATCACATCTACTCCAAAAATGTGCAATTGTTATATATTAATTTTAAAATGATGCCAAAGAGGCAATTAAAAAGGAAGAAGCTATTACAACTAAGTGTAACAACTGTCATAAACAATAGTAATTTCCTTAATTTCTAGTAACTTCTAGAATTTCAGTGATTTTCAAGAAGCTAGTGCAATCCAATCCACTGGTGGGTTTCAAAAGTACATTTTTAGAATAAACTTTTTAAGTAATAAAATTTTTCCTGCACAAAAGTAGAGAGAATAATATATTAAGTCCTGTATGCCCATCCCTCACATTTAAGAACTAACAACATTTTGTGTTTTCTCACTTTTGCTTTTAAAA
>NW_007025741.1:0-557 GCF_000164805.1 Carlito syrichta
AGAAAATGCATAGAAAGAAAATATGCCTCAAGAAATCATAGGAGGGAGGGAAAGAAGAATATTCATTTTTCTTTTACATCTCTGCAGTGCTTGAATTTTTTCAATGAATCAGTATTACTTTTGAAATTAAACTTTAAAATTCACACATAGACAACAAAATAGACTCTAATGAAACAATCAGAGCTACTCAGAGACTTATGTACCAGGAGACACTATCAGGCAGTGGTTAAGAGCCTGGCTTTGCACTTAGACCCTAGAGTATTTCCATCTCTGCCACTGACTGTGATTCTGAGTAAGTCATTTGACTTTTTTGTGTCTCAATTTCTTTCTTAATAGAATGGAAATCACAATTATGTTCAGCTTGAAAGATGTGTGTGAAGATTAAAAGAAATGATCTTGTCCACTGTTTGGGTGATGGGCTTAACAGACGCCCAAACCTCACCATCATGCACTACCTTGTAACAAATCTGCACGTGTATCCCTGAATTTAAAAAAAGAGAGAGAGAGAGAGAGAAAAGAAAAGAATTACCTCGAAGATTGGGGGGCGGGGAACCAAT
>NW_007025742.1:0-753 GCF_000164805.1 Carlito syrichta
GTGAGCTAGCTTACTTAGCTACCTGACTTATCTAGCTAGCTGGTTAGCTAGCTGACTTAGCTAGCTGACTTAACTAGTTGTCCAGCAAGATAACAAGCTGACTTTACTAGTTGTCCAACAAGATAACAAGCTGACTTTACTAGTTGTTCAACAAGATAACTAGCTGACTTAATGAGTTGATTAACCAGTTAGCTAGCTGTTTTAACTAGTTGGTAAACTATTTAACTAGCTGACATTACTACTTAGTTAACGAGTTAGCTAGGTGAATTTACTTGTTGGCTGATGAGCCAGCCGACTAGTTAGCTCATTTAACACATTGGCTGACTACTCGGCCAAATTGTTAGCAGGCTTAACAAGTTGGACCACTAGTCGGGTGACTATTTACCTCACAAAGTGGCTAGCCAGCTGACTTAACTAGCTTACTTAACTAGCTAACCAGCTGGCAAGACAGTTGAGTTAACTATGTAGCTACCTAACAAGCCAGTGGACTAGCCATTTGAATTAACTAGCTGACTTAACCAGCTAGCCAGTTAGCTAGGCAGCTGACTCAAATACCTGATTTAACTAGTTAGCTAGCTGGTTAGCCAGCTTACTTAACTAGCTGACATCCTTAGCTAGCAAGGGGTCCAGCCAGCTGACTTAAATAGCTAGCTACCTATGTATCCTGCTGTCTTGCCAGCTGACTTAACAACTGACATACCTAGCTAACCAGTTGGCTAGCCAGCTGACTTAACTAGCTAGCTACCCAGCTAG
>NW_007025743.1:0-555 GCF_000164805.1 Carlito syrichta
CCCCATCGCAGCCTGCAAGGCACTTGATGCCAAAGTGCTCCATTGGCCCCTGGTCGGAGACAGCCCAGGATCCCAGGAAGGAGAAGGCTATCAGCCCTCCCACCTCCGCCTCCTTGAGGGCCAAGGAGGAGAGATCAGGTCGTAGCAGGGGCTTAGCAGGTCAGAGTGAAAGAACGCCCCGTCCAACCTCCGGGGAACCAAGGGGGTGAGAGCTGCTGGTTGATAGGTGCGAGAGGCTTCCCAAGGGACAGGGAGAGGAAGCCCAGCAGCTGAAGAGAAGCTGCAGTGGACCCACAGAGAAAAGCAATGGGGTTGGTAAGATGAGGTCGACTCATCAGACAGCACCTGGAGGCCAAGTCCCACGGTGCAGGTGGGCCAATCCAGCTCTCCACCCAGGAATGTGCTCCAGGCTCCTGTCTGCCCAGAGAAGCTGTGGGCCCCGGGGCCGCCCCGGCACAGTCATCCTGCTGTTCCCAGGTGTCTGGACAGCCTTTCCCATGGTAGGAAACCACACTCTGGCAGAGCCAGCAGCATCTCCACCTGGCCAGGAACTGA
>NW_007025744.1:0-4595 GCF_000164805.1 Carlito syrichta
TAGCCAACTGGCTAGACAACTGACTTAACTAGCTACCTACCTAGCTAGGCAGCTGGTTAGCCAGCTGACTAGCCAGCTGACTTAACTAGCTGACATAAAAAGTTAGCCAGCTGACTAGCCAGCTGACACTAATAGCTGACATAACGAGTTAGCCAGCTGGGTGCCAGATGACTTAACTAGCTAGCAACCTAGCGAGACAGCTGGATAGCCAGCTGAATTAACTAGCTGACATAACCAGCTAGCCACTGGCTAGCCAGCTGACTTAACTAGCTAGCTACCTATGTAGCCCACTGACTTGCTAGCTGACTTAACTACATAGCTACCTAGGTAATCAGCTGGTTAGTGAGCGGACTTAACTATGTGACTTAAGAAGCTAGCCAGCTGTCTTATCTAGCTGGCTAAACTAGCTAGCTACCTAGCTAGCCAACTGACTTAAGTACCTAGCTTCCTAGCTAGCTATCTAGCTAGCCAGCTGACTTAACTAGCTGACTTAACTAGCTAGAGAACTGACATAACTAGCTTACATAACTAGCTAGCTACCAAACAAGCCAGTTGACTAAACGAGCTTACTTAACTAGCTAGCCAGCTGGCTTGTGAGTTGAATTAACTAGCTAGCTAACTTGTTTAGCTAATTTAACCAAATAGCCAGCTGGCTAGACAGTTGATATAACTAACTAGCAAATTACCTGGCCAGTTGGCAAACCAGCTGAATTAACTAGCTGACTTAACCAGCTACTCAGATGGTTAGCCAGCTGACTCAAATAGCTGAATAAACTGGTTAGCCGCCTTGTTAACCAGCTGACTTAACTAGCTCACCACCTAGGTAACAAACTGGCTAGGCAGCTGACTAATCTAGATGACTTAATTAACTAGCCAGCTGTCCAACCAAGCTCGCTACCTATGTAGCCATCTGGCTAGCCAGCTGACTTAACTGCCTGACTTAACTAGATGGCCTGCTTGCTAGTCAGCTGACTTAATAAGTTTGCTACCTAGCTAACCAGCTGTCTAGCCCAGCTGACTTAACTAGCTGACATAAATAACTAGCCAGCTGACTAGCCAGATGACTTAACTAGGTAGCTACTTACCTAGCCAGCTGGCTAGCCAGCTAACTTAACTAGCTGTCTTAACTTGCTAGCCAACTGGCTAGTCAGCTGACTTAACTAGCTAGCTAAATAGCTAGCCACCTGGCAGGCCAGCTGACTTAACTAGCTAGCTACCTTGCTAGCTAGCTGGCTAGTCAGCTGACTTAACTAGCTAGGTACCTTGCTAGACCGCTGCATAGTCAGCAGACTTATATAGCTGACTTAACCAGCAGGACAGCTGGATAGACAGATGACTTAACTAGGTGACTTAATTAGCTAGCCAGCTGGCTGGCCAGTTGACTTTACTAGGTGACTCAACCAGTTCGCTAGATGACTAGTCAGCTGATTTAATGAGCTAGCTTCCTAGCTAGCCAGTTGACTAGCCAGCTGATTTAACTAGCTAGCTACCTCGCTATCCAGCTGGCAAGCCAGATGACTTAACTAGCTGACTTAACTAACTAGCCAGCTGTTGAGTCTGCTGACTTAACTAGCTAGCTACCTAGCTAGCCAGTTGGCTAGCCAGCTGACTTAACTATCTGATTTAACTAGATAGCCTGCTGGCTAACCAGCTGACTTAACTGTCTAGCTACCTAGCTAGCCAGCAGGAGAGCCAGCTGAATTACCTAGCTGACATAACTAGCTAGGCAGCCTCTTAGCTGATTTAACTAGCTAGCTAGCTACATAGCCCACTGACTTTCAAGCTGACTTAACTACCTAGCTACCTAGCATACCAACTGGTTAGCGAGCTGACTTAGCTAGGTGACATAACTAGCTACTCAGCTGGCTAACCAGCTGACTTAACTAGCTAGATACCCACCCAGGCAGCGGGATAGCCATCTTGCTTAAGTAGCTGACTTAACTAGCTGGCCAGCTGACTTAACCGGATGACTTAATTAGCTAGCTACTTAGCTACCCAACTGACTTAACTAGCTGCCTTAACTAGCTAGCTACCTAGCTAGCTGTCTACCTAGCCAGCCAATTTACCTAGCTGACTTAAGTAGGTAGCTATCTGACTTAACTAGCTGATGTAACTAGCTAGCTCCCTAGTTAACCAGCTGATTAACTAGCTGAAATAGCTAGCTAACCAGCTGGCTAGCCATTCTACTTAACTAGTTGTTTAACTATTTAGCCCTCTGCCTAGCCAACTGACTTAATGAGCTGACTTGAATAGCTAGCAAGCTGGTTTGCCTGCTGACTTAACTAGCCGACTGAATTAGCTAGCTAGCTGGATTACCAGTGGCTTAACTAGTAGCTACATATCTAGCTAGTTGGCTAGTTAGCTGACATAACTAGCTAACTAAAACAGCTTGCCAGCTGGCTTGCCCTCTGCTTAACTAGCTTTCTACTTAACTAGCCAGTTGACTAGTTAGCTTACTTAACTAGCTAACTTAACCAGCTTGCCAGCTGGCTAGACAAGTGACTCAACTAGCTAGCTATCTAGCTAGTCTGCTGGATTGCCAGCTGACTTAAGTAGCTGACTCAACCAGCTAGCCAGCTGGTGAGCAAGCTCACTCAACTAGCTGACTTAACTAGTTAGCCAGCTGGCTAGCCAGTTGCCTAGCCAGCTGAATTAACTAGCTTGCTACCTATCTAGACATCTGTCTAGCCAGCTAACTTAACTAGATGACTTAATTAGCTAGCCAGCTGGTTAGCCAGAAGACTTAACTAGCTGACTTAACTAGCTAGCCAGCTGATTAGCCAGCTCACTCAACTAGCTGGCTTAAATAGTTAGCCAACTGGATAGTCAGCTGACTTAATTAGCTCACTACCTATCTGGCCAAATGACTAATCAGTTGACTTAACTAGATGACAATTCACTAGCCATCTGGCTACCCAATTGACTTAATTAGCTTGTTACTAGCTACCTTGCTGGTTAGCCAGCTGACTTAATGAGCTGACTTAACTAGGTTGGCCTGCTTAACAGCCATTAGACTTAACTAGATAGCTACCTATTATCCAGCTGGCATGCCAGCTGGCTTAACGAGCTGAATTAACTAGCTAGCATGCTGGCAAGCCACCTGACTTAACTGCCTAGTTACTTAACTAGCCAGCTGGCTAGCCACCTGACTTAACTAGCTGACATAACAAGAAAGCCAGATGGCTTAACTTGGTGACTGAACTAGCCTGCTGCCTAGCTAGCAAGGTGATTTAACTAGCTGACTTAACTTGTTAGCTACCTAGCTAGCCAACTGGCTAGACAGCTGACTTAACTAGATAATTTAATTAGCTAGGCACCTGGCTAGCCAACTGACTTTACTATCTCAATACCTAGCTACCTTGCTGGCTAGCAAATTGACATAATTAGGTGAGTTACCTAGCTGGTCTGCTTGATAGCCAGTTGACTTAACTAGCTAGCTACCTAGCTAGCCAGCTGGTTAGCCAGCTGGCTTAACTAGACGACTTAACTAGCTAGCCTGCTGGCTAGCCACCTGACTTAACTGCCTAGCTTCCTAACTAGTCAGTGGCTAGCCAGCTCACTTAACTAGCTGACTTAACTAACTAGCCTGCTGGCTAAACCAGCTTACTTAAATAGCTAGCTGCCTAGCTAGCTTGCTGACTTAACTAGTTGAATTAACTAGCTAGCTAGCTGAATTAACTAGCTCACTTAACTAGCTAGCTACCTAGCTAGCCAGCTGACATAACTAGATGAAATAACTTGCTAACAAGCTTGCTAGCCATCTAACTTAAGAAGCTTTATAACTAGTTAGCCAGCTGGCTAGCCAGCTGACTTAGCAACCTGAGTTTACTAGCTACCCCGCTGGTTAGCCAGCTGAATAACTAGCTGACTTCACTAGCTAGCCAGCTGGCTAGACAGCTGAGTTAACTAGCTAGCTACCTAGCTAGCCATCTGGCAAGCCAGCTGACTTAACTAGTTGACTTAACCAGGTAGTCAGATGGTTATCCAGCTGACTCAAATAGCTGACTTAACTAGTTAGCCAGATGGCTAGCCAGCTGAATTAACTAGCCCTCTACCTCACTAACCAACTGGCTAGCCAGCTGACTTAACTAGATGACTTGATTAGCTAGCCAGCTGACTAGCCAGCTCACTTAACTAGCTCACTACCTATCTAGCCAGCTGGCTGGCCAGCTGGCTTGAGTAGCTGACTTAACTAGATGGCCTGCTTGTTAGCCAGCTGAATTAACTAGCTTACTAATAGATAGCCAGGTGGCTAGCCAGCTGAATTAACTAGGCAACTTAACTAGGTAGCCAGCTGGCTACACAGCTGAATTGATGAGCTAGCTACCTAGCTAGGCAGCTGGCTAGTTAGCTGAATTACCCAAATGACTTAACCAGGTAGCCAGCTGGCTAGCAAGCTGACTTATCTAGCTAGCTACCTACCTAGCCAGCTGACTAGACAGCTGACTTAACTAGCTGACTTAACCAGCTTGCCAGCAGGCTGGCCAACTGACTTAACGATCTGACTTAACTAGCTAGCCAGCTGGCTACCCAGCTGACTAAACTAGTTGACTTTACCAGCTACCCAGCTGGCTAGCCAGCTGACTTATCTAGCT
>NW_007025745.1:0-548 GCF_000164805.1 Carlito syrichta
ACTCCTCCCAGAGGGTGACACGTGGAAAGGGAGTGCATGACTCTCAAACCTTCAGTGATGAGAGGATGGCTGGGTGACTCACCCTTGTCTCATCAGAACATGGGGAGGCTGAAACAGGAAGATGGATAGAGCTCAGGAGCTCGAGAACAGGTTGGACACCACAGCAAATCCTAACCTTGACACCAAGCAAAACACCAAAAACCTTGGGGGAAGGCAGGCCTCAGTGGGAGGATCTCCTCCCACCCACAGTCCAAAACCAGGAATGAAGACCAGGTTGTTGAGCAAATGGAAAACCTGTGATCACAACAGTTTGGGAGGCCCATACCAAAAGAATGGCCCTAGTTGGGTGGTTTGAGAGCATCCTGGGCAATCTAGTGAGGAAAGAAAAGAATGAAAGAAAGAATGAAGGAAAGGAATGAAGGAAGAAAGAAAGGAAAGGAAAGGAAAGTAAAGAAAGAAAGAAAGAAAGAAAGAAAACCATTCTCCTGCAAAAAATCTGCGCTCAGTGCTTCCCACCCCACCCCCCGTCATGTGAGGGTCACCCAAGC
>NW_007025746.1:0-558 GCF_000164805.1 Carlito syrichta
GCAATCCACTCACCTCAGCCTCCCAAAGGTGCGGGATTACAGGCTGAGCCACCGAGCCCGGCTCATATTTAACTTTATAAGAACATGAAAAAACAATGATCTTAAGTTTCATGCCAATTTTAATTTATACCATTAAAGTATGAGAGCTCCACTTGTCTTTATACTCACTCACTAACACTTATTATTGTTGAATTAAAAAATATTATTTAAAACCATGCTAATAGGTGTGTAGGACTATTTCATTGTGATTTGAAGTTGCAGTTCTCTGATGACTGATATTGAGCATCTTTTTATGTTTGTTCTTGGGGCTGAAACTAGGGTGAAGCAGTTGAGGCACCTAGGTCCAAAATGTTAGGAGGCATTTATTTTCAAGCCAAGTGCAAGTGTGGAGCAGCACAGGTGTCTCAGCCTAGTCCTGGCCCTGCTTATTTGCCTTCTCTATATATTCTTTGGTGAAGTGTCTGTTTAAATGTTTTACCCTCTTCTTACTTTTTAAAAATTATTTTCTATATAGTTTGGATATAAGTCCTTTATCAGATATGCATTTTGCAAAAAAAA
>NW_007025747.1:0-3349 GCF_000164805.1 Carlito syrichta
AGCTAGCTAGATAAGTCAGCATGCTAACAAGCAGGCTAGCAGTTCAAGTCAGCTAGTTAATTCAGCTGGTTAGCCTGCTGGCTGTGTAGGTAGCTAGCTAGTTAAATTAGCTGACTACCCAGCTTGCTAGCTTAAGTCGGCTAGATAAGTCAGTTGGCTAACCAGCTGGCTAGATAGGGAGCCAGCTAGTTAAGTCAGCTGACTAGGTAGCAGACTAGCTAGCTAAGACAGCTCATTAAGTCAGTTGGCTATGCAGCTGGTTAGCTAGTTAAAAAGCTAGTCAAGTCAGATGATTATCCATCTGGCTAGCTAGTTATTTTAGCTAGTTAAATTAGTTAGCTAGCTAGGAAGCTAGCTATATAAATCAGTTAATTATGTCAGCTAGCTAGGTAGATAAGACAGCAAGTTAAGTCAGCTGACTAGCTAGATAGCTCGCTAGGTAGCTCGCTATTTGAGCCAGCTAGTTAAACCACCTGGCTAACTAGGTAGCTAGTTGTTTAATTCAGCTAGTTAAGTCAACTTGCTTGCTAGTTATGTCAGCGAGGTATCTCAGCTGGTTAGCCAACTGCCTAGCTGTGAAGAAAGCTAATTAAGTCAACTGGCTAGCCAGTTAGCTAGCTAGTTAAGTAAGCTTGTTAAGAAAGCTGACTAGCAAGCTGGATAGCTAGGTAGCTAGATAGTTTACTCAGCTGGCAAGATAGCAGACTACATAGGTGGTTAGCTAGTTAAGTCAAATGGCTATCCAGCTGAATATCTAGGTAGTTAGGCAGGTAAATCGATCTGCTAGACAACTGGCTACCTGATTAAGTCAAGTAGTTAAGTCAGATGTCTAACAAGCTGGCTGGCTATGTACTAAGCAAGTTAAGTCAGCTGGATAGCCAGCTGGATAGCTAATTAAGTCAGTTAGATAATTCATCTGGCTTCCCAGGTTGATGGCTAGGTAGGTAGCTAGTAAAGTCAGATGGCTAGTTAGCTGGCTAGCTGGTTAAGTCAGCTCGTTTATTCAGCTTGTCATCCAGCTGGCTAGCTAATTAAGTCTGATAGTTAAGTCAACTGACAAGCCAGCTGGCTAGTTAGGTAGCTAGCTAGTTAAATCAGCTAGTTAATTCCGCTGGAGAATTAGGTAGCTAGTTAGTTAAGTCAGCTAGTTAAGTCAGCTGGCTAACTGGTTAAGTCAGTTAAATCAGCTGGCTAGCCAACTTCCTATGAGGGGAGCTATCTAGTTAAGTCAGCTGGCTAGCCAGCTGGCTAGCTAGTTAGGTCACCTAATTAAGTCAGCTTACTGGCCAGTTGATTAGCTAGGTAAGTCAGTAGGCATGCCAGCGGGCTATGTAGGTAGGTAGCTAGTTAAGTCAGTTGGCTAGCCAATAGGCTATCTAGTTATATCAGCTAGATAAGTCAGCTGGCTATCCAGCTCTCTTGCTAGGTAGATAGTTAACTTTGATGGCTAGCCAGCTGACTACTTAATTAAGTCAGCTAGTTAAATCAGCTGACTAGGCTGCTGGCTAGATAGGTAACTAGGCAATTAAGTCAGCTGACTCTCCAACTGGCCAGCTAGTTAAATCAGCTAGTTTACTCAGTTGTCTAAACAGTTGGGTAGCTAGTTAAGTCAGCACATTAATTCAGTTGTCAAGCCAGCTGGCTAGCTCGTTAAAAAGCTGTTAAATCAGATGGGCAGTCATCTGGATCTCTAGATATTTCAGCTAATTAAGTCACCTGGCTAGCTATGAAGCTAGCTAGTTAAGTTAGCTAGATATGTCTGCGAGCTAGCTAGTGGGTCAGCTAGTTAAGTTAACTAGCTATATGATAGCTAGTTAGGTAGATAGCTAGTTAAATCAGCTAGTTATGTCAGCTGACTAGGTAGGTAGCTGACTTGTTAACCCAGCTAGTTAAGTCAGCAGTATAGCTAGTTAAGTCAGTTAGTTAAGTTGGCTGGCTAGCCAGCTTCCTAGCAGGGTAGCTAGAGAGATAAGTCTGCTGGCTGGCCAGCTGACTTTCTTTACGTCAATTGGCAATCCAACAAGATACGTAGGTAGCTAGCTAGTTTATGAAGCCTGCTCGGTACCTGGTAATCTATTGATGTTAGCTAGTTAAGTCAGCTGGCTAGCCAGCTGGCTAACGAGTTAAGTCACCTAGTTGAGTCAGCTTTCTAGCCAGCTGCCTAGCTTGTTGAGTCAGCTAGTTAATTCAAGTGGCTAGCCATCTGGCTAGCTAGGTAGTCAGTTAGTTAAGTCAGCTGGCTAGCCAGATGTCTAGGTTATGTCAGCTAGTCAACTGGCTAAGTCAACTGGCTGGCCCACTGTCTAGGTAGGTAGCTAGCTAATTAAGTCAGTTGGCTAGCCCACTGGCTAGCTAGTTAAGGCAGCTATTTAGGAGACCTGGCTAGTCAGCTAGCTACCTTGGTGGCCAGCTAATTAAGCCAGCTGGCTAGCCAGATGGCTATGTACTTAAATCAGCTAGTTAAGACAGCTGGTTCACTGGATGGCTAGGTAGGTGGCTGGCAAGTTAAGATGGCTGCTTAACAGGCTGGTTAGGTAGGTGGCCATCTAGTTAAGCTGGCTGGCTAGCCTGAACAGCAAGGTGGTTGGCTTGTTAAGCCAGCTGACTATCAGACTGTCCAGGCACCCAGCTGGGTATTTAATTCAGCTAGCTAGCCAGTTGGCCAGCCCTCTAGCTAGCTAACTGACTGCCTAGCCAACTAGCCAGCCAGGTAGCTAGCTAGTTAAGTCAGCTGGCTACCCTTCTAGATAACCAAGTAGCTAGCTAGTTAAGTCAGCAGGCTAGCCAGCTAGCAAGCCAACTAGCTAGACAGCTAGTTAAGTCAACTAGCTAGCCAGCTAACTAGTTAAGTCAGCTAGCAAGTAAGCTAGCTATTCAGTTAGCTAGTTAAGTCAGCTAGGTAGTCAGGTTACTTGTCAGCTAGCTATTTAAGTCAGCTATCTAGTCGGCTTACTGATCAACAAGATACTTAAGTCAGCTAGCCAGCTAACTAGCCAGTTATCTAGCAAGTTAAGTCAGCTAGATAGACAGCTAGATAGCTTGTTTGCTAGCTAGTTTTGTCAGTCACATAGCCAGCTAGCTAGTCAGCTATCTAGTTATGTCAGCTAGCAAATCAGCTAGTTACTTAGCTAACAAGTGGATTAGCAAATCAGCAAGCTAGTCCGCTAACTAGTGGCCTTGCTCACTTTCCATCAGTTCAACTAACTAATCTGCTCGCTCACCTGCAAACCGGTCAGCAAACTAGTTGGTTCACTTGCCAGTCAAAAGTTCAACTAACTCGTCGGCTTTCTTTCAGGCCAACAGGACATCTAACTAATCAGCTTGCTCGCCAGATGACTTGTTAAGTCAG
>NW_007025748.1:0-545 GCF_000164805.1 Carlito syrichta
ACCAGTCACCTAACTCACTGGCTGACTAGTTAATTCAGCTGACCAGTCAGCTCACTCGCCAGTCAACTAGTTAATTCAGGTGATCTATCAGCTAACTCGCTGACCAACCAGTTAAGTCAGCTAAGCGGTTGGCCGACTAGCCAGTCAACTAGTTATTTATCTAACCAATCAGTTGACTAGTCGGCCACCTTGACAGCTGAGAAGTTAGCTCAGCTAACTAGTCAGCCAAATCATTAGGCCAGGCAACTAGTCAGCCAAATAGTCAGCTGACTAGTTAGGTCATGAAACCTGTCAGCCAATTAGTTAAACGTGCTAACTAGTTGGCCAACTCGTTTGCCCAGCTAACTACTCGGCCGACTAGTGGGCCACCTTGTTAAGCCTGCTAACTATTTGGCCGAGTAGTCAGCCAATGTGTTAAATGAGCTAACTAGTTGGCTGGCTCATCAGCCAACAAGTAAACTCACCAAGCTAGCTCGTTAACTAAGTAGTTATGTCAGCTAGTTAAATAGTTTACCAACTAGTTAAAACAGTTAGCTAACTGGTTA
>NW_007025749.1:0-750 GCF_000164805.1 Carlito syrichta
TCACCCCTCAGTCACATCAGGAAGGGGCACAGCTAGTATCTCAGCCCTGCTCCCCCCCGAAGTGAGCCTCTGTGACAGACTAATTCCCACAAATTCAGGAGGTGGGGAGACATGAATGTTCCCCTGGAGGACAGGGGAGACAGGACAGGATAGTACCACGTGGGCGAAGACACCATGTGACACCACACACAGCCAAAATGAGGAACCAGACACACACTCTAGAGCACGGAGGGTCTCTAAGGGCACAGTGCCATGGAGACGTCAGATGCAGGACAGGGCATGTAGCCAATAGCATTCATGTCAGTGACAAACACAGACACACGAAATGCCACATATTTTGAGAGGATAAAAAAACAGTCACATTACATACTTTGGCTCATTTGACTGTGGACAGAAGGTGCAGGGGTGGGGACAAAAGAGGGTGTGCTTTACACGTGAATAAAACAGGAGGGACCTGGTGCAGACAAGGAGTTACAAAGTAGCACGAACCAAGGGATGATGTCCATTAAATAAAGGGTGTGGACACACTCCCCCCGCCAGAGGCACATATATTCATTCCAGTATCAATTCATTCACAAGTTTATTGGCTCCTCGGAACCTTGGACTACAGCCCCCAGACTCCAGGAGGTGATGAGAAGGGACACAGAGGACCAAGGACGTCCAAGGTGGGCATACCGGGATCTAGGGAAAGGGTCAGAAGCAGAGGCGGCAGGAAGGGCTACCCCTGCCCAGGGTTGGGCAGCACCTGGG
>NW_007025750.1:0-544 GCF_000164805.1 Carlito syrichta
ATATGTGATGAAGATGTGTAAGATAAATAAAATTACAAAATAAATTTGGTAAGTCACAGTGTATATCAGATAAACAAATATATGTTTGTCCTGCAAACACTTAATCTAGAAAAAGACAGACAATTTTGAGATTTTTCTCTAAATTCGTTGTCAAAGTGACCAATGCTGGGAATGTAAGACTTCTGAATCCAGTCATGTGTGTGGGGTCTTTTGAACTCCCGAGAGAAAGACAGTGACTAAAGAGTGCCCTTCTCTTTCATGTTTTCCTGGATTATTAATTATTGGTGGAATTAGTGGTCAAACAACTCTCATTAGAATAAAAATTACATATTCCAACATATATTTTCTACACTATTGCCTCGGATACATACTTTATATCTAATAGAAATGAGCAGTGAAAGGAGGAGATAATAGAAAAGGATATCCCATGTTTCTTATTTTTGATTATTGCATTTCAATACTTTTGATTATGGCCAAAATTTCCATTTGGTTACCCTCTTGCAATTGGAAAGCAATGTGTCTGAGTAGTTGCTGAGATTCTGAG
>NW_007025751.1:0-645 GCF_000164805.1 Carlito syrichta
GGATCGCCTGAGTCCAGCAGATTGAGGCTGCAGTAGCCATGAGTGTGCAACTGCACTCCAGCCTGGGTGTCAAGAGTGTGACTCTGATTAAAAAAAAAAAAAAAAAAGGAAAGAAAGATCTGGAACTCTAATTGCTAACATGGGCAGACATTGGCAATACAGTATTTAGTGGGAGAAGCAGATGGCAGGGCAGGGTGAGCATTGTTTTGTAGAGATACGTATTTCTATGGGTAAAACACTGCAAGAGAAACAACAAAATACCAGCTGTAGTGTCTCGGTGGCAGTTCTGGTGATCGCGACTTTTTTTGTTTATTTATATTTGTACTTTCTAGTTTTTACAGGAATGACGAATGTAGGCATTGCATAACTACAATATGCACTTTGTGGACATTAGCAGAAAAACTAGTGACATGGAATGTCTGTAGTGTAGGTCACAGCATCAGGGAAGCTGAATGGAGTTCAGGAATGCTCTATTTTTGCAACTTGTCTGTAAATATAAAATGATCTCACAATAAAAATGCTTTAAAAAATACAATTAAAACCTAAAAAGTAAGGACTAGGTTTTGGGAGTCAGGCAGACCTTTGTTCACCTGCCGCCTCCCTAGCTAGTGGTGTGCCGGAGTGGACCTAGGAGAGGTACTTATG
>NW_007025752.1:0-778 GCF_000164805.1 Carlito syrichta
ATATATATAATGAACATATATAAACATACACATACATCTCGGTGTCTACATTTGATCTACATAAAAGAAGAAACCAAGATTATTCACAAACAGAACACTCAGTTAAATTTGAAGTTCAGATAAAACAATTTTTTAATTATCTGTATGTTACAAATGATTATACTAACAAAAAATGATTATACTATCTCTTTATTGAACTTCAAATTTAACTGAACATTGGGATTTTTATTTGCCAAGTTTATAACTTCAATCCAAGAATAGCAATATATATGTTTAAGTGAACCAATAGCTTATAAATAATCATTATATTTATGTTCAACTACAAATAACACCCCTAGGTCACCTGAATCTCTTCCCTTCGCTATTCTATTTCTTTTCCTTTAAGAGTTAAGGAAGTAAAGTAGCAATTACATTTAATTCATATTTGAAATAGGTGATATGGAATGTAAATTAATATATGAAGACTTTAAACAGCGTTTTATTTGTGAGGACAATGTAGTTGGATTTCTGATTAAGGTTAGCAACCTTTGTGAGAAAGTCACTTTAAAATAAAGTTCTATAGAGATTTATTTTTAGTTAATGGAAAATACACATCATATCTGTCTATAAGAATAAAAAAAGGACAAACAGTAGTAAATTATTTCAACCATGTGTGTTAGTTTTTTAAAAAATTTGAATCATGTAAATAGAAAATGTTTTGACATATTCATTTCAACAATTTTTTGTGAGACAACTTTATATCCATAGAAAATAGTTCCCTCTCTTCCTTTCCTGACCC
>NW_007025753.1:0-526 GCF_000164805.1 Carlito syrichta
ACCAAAACCGATTTGTACCTCCTGAAGCTATGAAAATTAGAAACACACACACACACACACTCATATATGAGTTCATACAATGTTGGTATTTAGCTTTATATATTTCACTGTGTGATAAGAATGATGTGTGAGATCAAGGGAATGTTCCAGTCTAGTACTATCTAATAGAAATGTAATGTGAAACAGATCCAAGTCATGTGCTGTTTTAAATTTCTAGTAGTCACATGTTTAAATGGTTTTTAAAATAGGTGCAGTTAATTGTAATAATTTATTAGCTCAATATATTCAAAATATTTTTACATGTAATCAATATTAAAAATACTAATGAGATATTTTGTGTTTTGTATTAAGTCTTTGAAACCCAATGTGTTTTTTGTTTTTTGTTTTTACAGTTGTGGCACATCTCAATTAGGATTAACCAGATGTCAAGCCCTTGATAGCCACATCTAGTTAACGGCTTCTGTATGGAACAGCATGAGTCTAGCCTGTTAGAATACATAATATCAAACTCTATGTAATGTTAGCC
>NW_007025754.1:0-523 GCF_000164805.1 Carlito syrichta
GACAAGTTGTATGGGAAAGAGTGTCTGAGCAAGAGGTTTTCTGACATCATCAACAGGGGCATCAGCCACACAAGCAATAACAAAAATATGTAGTTCTACTGAATCTTTATTTTTATGAAAGGTAAAATGAGGTACCCTAAAGAACAAAATCAGTTTTGCTTCATATTTCCTATTTCACCTGCACCTTGTTCTTGAGAACATGGTTTAAAAGCATGCTAAGAACAGCCCCTACTTCATGGGCTTATAAGCTAGTTGTGGACCCAAAACCAAAACAATAAAACAAATAATAAATAAAATTTAAAAACTCGATAGACAAGTAGCAAAGCAACATGGTATTTGCAAATTGTCTGACAAGAGATTGATTCAGAGCATGAGCATAAGCAAGTTGTAGGGTTATGTAACATTAGTCAACCCTTTAATGAGATTAAAGCAGTGCCTTGCCTCAAGAAACTCAGCAGAAGCACACACACAAACAAACGTACACACACACACACACACACACACACACACACACACACACACA
>NW_007025755.1:0-919 GCF_000164805.1 Carlito syrichta
AAAAAAAAAAAAAAAAAGCCCTGGTCCTGTGTTCCCCACCAAAAAGAAAACACCGTGGCCTGATACAATGCTTCTGCCGTCAGCGCACAGTCCTATACCTGGGCTGGCAAAAGCAGGCAAGAAAGTGGCATGCAGGAGCATGTCTGGGCCTCCTGAAAACCCAAAAGCTTACAAAGCAGGTGGCATGTCCAGGGACCTGCTTGTCAATGAATGCTTATTCTCTTGGAAGAATTCAGTCTCTGTCCCGTGGTAGCAAGGTTTTGGGAAAGACAACTAACACCTGCTGATAAATACAGGAAGAGAAGAAGTAGGGAATACCAAACTGGCTTGGATGGGTCTAAACACTCGTTGCTGGACTGTGTTTTCTTATTTTCTTGAACTTATGGAGGTAACAAAATACATCAGTAGCATCACAGGGCTGGAAACAGTTCGGGTTTATTGTAGAACATAAACTTTCCTTAAAAAGACTGTAGTCATTATTCCTCAAGGAATTCTCCAAAAAGTTTTCCTAAAAGTTTTTATCCTTAAGTCACCCCATCCCCTTTAATTGTAAGATTTCCCCTCTTCCTACCAGCTCAGATATCACTTCCCAAGTTCGCGTTATGTGAGGTTCAGAGTAGCCTTCTATGTTAAGCAGGGTTCTCCAGAGAAACAGAACCTCAACTTATGATGGGGTTATGTCCTGATAACCTGAAAATATCATCAATCAAAAATGCATTTCATATACCCTACGTACCAAACATCATAGTTTAGCTTAGCCTTGCTTCCTTAAATGTGCTCAGCATCGGGAGACAATATTTCATCACATGTGGCCAACCTGAGAAAAGATCAAAATTAAAAATTTCAAGTATGGTTCCTACTGATACTTTTGCACCATCATAAAGTGAAAAAATAAAAAACTGAACCCTCGTAAGTCAGG
>NW_007025756.1:0-523 GCF_000164805.1 Carlito syrichta
AGGCAATCCACTCACCTCAGCCTCCCAAAGGCGCGGGATTACAGCCACCGAGCCCGGCTGAGCCACCGAGCCCGGCTGCACTGTATTTTTTAAAGTGGATATCAATGGGTTTAGGTCTATAGACTAGGGAGCCAGAACCAGGTTCCATACAAAGCAGTTCTACCACATACTCACCAGAATAACCAAAATGAAAATGATAAACAATACCAAGTTTTGACACTGGAACACTGGAACCCACATACTACTACTGGAACCCACATACTACTAGTGGCAGTTTTAAACTGGTAAAACTTTGGAAAATTGTTTCACAGTATTGACCAGAGCTCCACCCATATTAAGATCCAGCAATTCTGATCCTAAATATATACCCAAAGAGTTATATAAATATATAGGGCAAGAACAAGAATGTAACACAATAACAGCCAAGAACTACAAACAACCCAAAAGTCCACTAACAGCAGAACAGAGAGATCAATTACTGAGGCATGATTACACAATGAGCTAATGAGCAATATGAGATGTG
>NW_007025757.1:0-595 GCF_000164805.1 Carlito syrichta
AATTTCTCAGTTATGGTTTAGCTTTTCCTACCCTATATTGGTTTCCATGAAGGTGTCTCTCCCATAAATTGTGATTCCCTGCATCTGCCTGTCTCCCCAGCTTTTGGGGCACCAGTTTGCCCTGTGACTTCATTTGTCTGATGGAGTAAGAAGAGTTGATTTTTCATTTTGTTTAGCATTATACTTGTTAGGACACAGTGGTGATTTCTAAGCTCTATATGTCCTGGATTGAAAGCCCAAATAGTTTTCTTTTCTTTTGTTTTGGAGTGCAGTGGCATGGTCACGGCTCATCTCAGCCTCAACTTGCTGGGCTCAGGCAATCCTTTCTCAGCTTCCTGAGCACCTGGGACTACAGAGGTATGCCACTACATCTGGCTAATTTTTTTATTTTTTATTTTTAAATAGAGACAGGTTCTCACTATGTTGCCCAGGTTAGTCTTGAACTCCTGGGCTCAAGCAATCCTCCTGCCTCTACCTCCCAAAGGGCTGGGATTAAAGGCATGAGCCACTGTGCCTGGCCACCAAATAGTTGAAATTTTTTTTTTTTTGAGTTGGAGACTCACTCTGTTGCCCAGGCTGGAGTGCAGTGGCATGC
>NW_007025758.1:0-517 GCF_000164805.1 Carlito syrichta
AATAGGCTGCTGGTTCTCTTTTCTCTTTGTTCTCTGTGCATCCCATTGTTTTTCTGTCTTATCTTCTCCAACTGCTGCAGATCTTTCTCTTCTTTGGTTTGCCCATGAGAGACACAAATCAGCTGCTTCTAGGTGACCATCTTGGCCCTCCCCTTTAAATAATTTCTTGATGTTAAAGACAATAAAAAGAGATAAACAAAAATTTCCATCTTAGGATTTACAGATAATGTCATAATAGTAATCTTAAGAATCTTCCCATGACCAGTTCTTTCCTCTAGCCTGATTCCTTTCCATCCTGTATAAACCAGTTTATTGAAATGATTTTCTATTACTGATTTTCCTGATCCACTTATTGATCATTCCACCACAGTGTGGCGTCTGCACCTAATACTGCTTATCCAGAGTTGTCAGTGACCTTCTGATTACAAAAATCACAGAAAATATTTCAGTCCTCTTCTTGACTAATTTCATTAGCATTTGATATGACTGACCTCTATCATAAAACCATGCATTTCTG
>NW_007025759.1:0-614 GCF_000164805.1 Carlito syrichta
CAAACCGTTTTGATTCTGATGCATGACTTTACCAACACCATATTGCCTATTCATTAGCCTTAAAAAAAAAAATAGCTTGACCAAAAAAGTCTATAAACAACCTTCCTTCCTATGAACTTATGTTGAAGAAGACATCATCCACCATTACAAGTTGGGCCTCATTACCAGGACGCAGTGGTTTATGGTCTTTGTCAAAAATGAGTGGGTTGAAGGACCATGCTTTTATTTCCAAATGATTTGTCCTATTCCATAGGTCTCTATGCCTACTCCTGTACCAATACCATGTTGTCCATAAACATAATTCAGCACATTAACAGGTATAAAAACAAGAACCACATGATTATTTCATTAGGCACAGAAATGCAGAAATGTATTTGATAAAATCCAGCATTCCTTCTTGATAAAATCCAGCATTCCTTCTTGATAAAACTCTTGAACACTGAGTCACTGAAGGAACATTCCTCAAAACAATAAGCCATCTATGACAAGCCTGCAGCCAACATTATGCTTAGTGGGCATAAGTTGAAAATATTTCCCCTATGAACTGGAACAAGACAAGGATGCCCACTCTCATCCCCGTATTCAACATAGTACTGGAAGTCCTAGCCAAAGCA
>NW_007025760.1:0-511 GCF_000164805.1 Carlito syrichta
AGTTTCTTTCAAAAAAACCATCCCTCAAACTTTTCAGTAAAGAATCCAGACCCAAAGGCCTGGCCTCTCAGGAGGCCAGCTCCATGGGGACGGTCTTGGGAAGGATGCAAGTGAGCTCTTCATGTGTGGCCATGTGTGTGCACATTGGAGTGGCCAGCTCCTGCGGGCCTGAGAGAAGCAGAGGGAGAGGAGTGAGGTGTAAGGAGAGGAACGGCTATGAGAAGAGAAAAGAGGAGAGCCTGAGGCCTAGAATAGATAAGACAGGGCCTGGCTCTGCGTCTCAGCACACGAGGTCCTCACACCCCATTTCCCAGTTTGAGATGCTCTCAACCGGGGTGTGTGGCTGGTGGCTGTGGTGTTTGTCTTAGCATTCCTGGCAAGAAGGACTGACAGCGGTGGAAAAGATGGATGTGCAAATGAATAAGCGGAAGCGTTGCTGCCTCTCCCTGTGCAGTGCAGTGGTGTCCAGTCGCCACACAACAGGACATGCACAGGCCAGACTCATAGGCGA
>NW_007025761.1:0-1017 GCF_000164805.1 Carlito syrichta
AAAAAAAAAAAAAAAAAAAAAAAAACAACCAGGAGAGACAAAATCTGTACAGTGAGGTCATGGTGCTTAGATTCTAGAGAGCAATAAACAAAGGACAACTGTCTACTCACAACACTTCTGACATGAGGGTTTTTGCCCTCATACCAATTCGTTCTCCAACTCTGTGAACACAATTGAGTGTCCTGTAATTTAATTCAATTCTAAAGACAACAGTGCAGAGTTAGTATCACAAGTTTTGTTTGTTTGAGTTGGAATCTCTCTCTTGTCGCACAGGCTGGAGGAGTGCAGCGGCACGCTCACGGCCACCACAGCCTCCACCTGCTGGACTTAGGCGATCCTCTCTGGTAGATGTAAATAAATGTTTCCCTGAGTTATTTGAGGTATTCTAGCAATTAAATCAGGCTTATGGCCAAAAAGTTTTTTGACTTTCACGTACCATGTTTGACATACTTAAGCCATTTTTCTTTAATGCTTGAACCTTCTATTTTTGTTTTATACCCTTTTTTTCTCTTCCTTTCCCTTTCCTTTTTTTTCCAAACAACCAGCCATTTATAATGTACCATACAAGATTTTTTCCTATACAATTATTTTTCTTTCCTTTATTCTTTCTTACTAAAAACATACCCTATACCAAACATCTTTTTTGTATTTTTGTATTTTTCCTAACCTTAGAGCTCCAACCAAAGCAGTAAGTTTATAAGCAGTGGAAGGGCTTAGATAGGATTCAACATAGAACTATTAGGGAAATTCAAAGTTAAACAAAAGGCACCCAAAAGCACAATTGTGAGAGCAAAGAATAATGTGAGCTTTAATTTTGTATATAATGTCCCTTTCCAATAATGGAGCTGACATGACACAACAAGGAAGGAGTGTTGAAACATTTTATATCCCAGAACACATGGAAGCAACAGCACAGTGAGGGGTCTGGATATAATGTCCTGCACCCCCACAACCAAAAGAGGTGAAGGAATGATTGCACCGGGAAATTCAGAGAGCTGAGCATGTAGCTCTTGCTAA
>NW_007025762.1:0-563 GCF_000164805.1 Carlito syrichta
CTGCTTAATTTACTAGTTGAAATAATTAGATAGCTACCTAGCTAGATATCTTGCTAGAAAGCCAACTTAACTAGCAGACTTCACAAGCTAGCATGCTAACATAACTAGCTGACTTAACTAGCTAGCTACCTAGGTATCCAGCTGACTAAACTAGATGAAGTAACTAGCTAGTCTGCTGTCTAGCCATCTGAATTTACTAGCTATTTAACTATCTAGGGAGATGGCTAGGCAACTAACTTAATGAGGAGACTTAACTAGCTATCCAACAGGATAGCGACCTGACTTATCTAGTTGTTTAACAAGCTAGGCATCTCACCAGTCAGGTGACTAAACTAGCTGACAACTAGATATCCAGTTGTATGGCCAGTTGATTTAACTAGAGCTCTAGATCTTTAGCCACCTAGATATTCAGCTGTCTTAACTAGCTGACTTAATTAACGAGTCAGCTGGCTAGCCAACTGTCTTAAGTAGGTCACTAACTAGCCAGCCATCTGGCTAGCCATCTGACTTAATTTGCTGTCATAACTTGCTGGTCTGCATTCTAGCCAGTTGAATTAACTAGC
>NW_007025763.1:0-934 GCF_000164805.1 Carlito syrichta
AAAAAAAAAAAAAAAGTCCCCAACAAAATTGTAGCCAATACAAACAAAGCTTGCTGTACTAGATAGGGCTGTTGGTGTATATTTGGGGGTACCAAAAAAGATGTATACACATTTTTAAGAGATGTTATCTATGTATTACTTTTTCAGAGTTGAATTAAGTTAAGGTAGCAATGTGTGATATGACATTTACTCAATGTGTGATATGACGTTTACTCAACCGTGCTTCTGCCATTTGACTGTCCTGCCTGTTGTATGGTGATGCTACCATTCATTTGATTAACACTTTTGAGTGAATAGCTTACTTCAAATGTGTATACATATTTTTGGTACTCCCGTATGATGAAGTTTCTACTGTAAATCACATTTTTTCTTGATGAGCAGCTGATGTCTTACATCTTCTTAGGCATTTTGTGGCTACACTCAGATCCAGTATGTATAAATATACTTATATATTCCTACTGTGTTCTCTCTAGTAAATGGTTGGTATTATAAAATGGTCTGTGTCACAAAGAAAATATTGAATAATCATCTTAAATAAACAAACTAAATGACATTTCAGAAAATCAGACATTAAGCAAGGGAACTTGAAAATTCAACTAATTCAGAACTAAAAATGCAGAAGAAACATTCAAGCTGATAGGTTTTTAGCTTTACCACTGTAATTGTGCTACTGAATACTCTCTTTTCTAACTTTTTTACTTGTAGTAAGAAGAAACTATGAGGTAGCTGTGTCTAACGTAAGAACTATCAGATTCGAAATGAGAACTGAGGGATTCACCTGTGAGTAAATTCACAATGGAGCTTGGGGGAATCCATGTACACTGATCAAGTTCTACTTTGTCTAGTCATTAGTTTTTTTGTTTGTTTGTTTTTTTGAGTTGGAGTCTCACTCTGTCACCCAGACTGGAGTGCAGTGGCTGCTACCACGCCTGGC
>NW_007025764.1:0-502 GCF_000164805.1 Carlito syrichta
CTTATTTATGACCCTCTTTACACCAAATGTGTGGAGTTTTTTTCTTCACCCAACAACTAGTTCTCCCATTCTCTGGACACCAAGTGTTATCGCCTATAATTCAATTCAGTTCTGACACCAATTACCCAGAGACTCCATAGCTAAGATTTTAGTCCTATAAGACTGCCCCTACTGCTGAGTGTGGTGGCTCACACCTGTAATCCCAGCACTTTGGGAGGCAGAGGAGAGTATTGCCTGAGCCCAGGGGTGTAAGAGCAGCCTGGGTAACTTGGTGAGACCGTGTCTCTACAATAGATCAAAAAATTAGCTGGGCGTGGTGGCACATGCCTGTAGTTCCAGCTTCTTGGAAGGCTTAGGAGGAAGGATCGCCTGAGTCCAGCAATTTGTGGTTGCAGTGGCCGTGAGCATGCCACTGCACTCCAGCCTGTACGACAGAGTGAGAATACTTAGACTCCAACTCAAAGAAACAAAATAAAACATAACCAAACCAAACAAACAAACA
>NW_007025765.1:0-729 GCF_000164805.1 Carlito syrichta
ATCTGTTGAGGCCACCAGCACAGCCTCGGCCACCTCCACCATTTC
This sequence comes from Carlito syrichta, assembly GCF_000164805.1. Taxonomy (NCBI): domain Eukaryota; kingdom Metazoa; phylum Chordata; class Mammalia; order Primates; family Tarsiidae; genus Carlito; species Carlito syrichta. The sequence continues at coordinate 46 of NW_007025765.1, forward strand.
TTCTTCCTCAGCCACTGCACAGACTGTCTGTATCTCTTCTGTTACTACCACATCTGTCCCTTCTAGGTCCTCACAGCCGGTCAACACAGCTAAACTCTCTCTCTCATCTGTCACAAGTCCCAGCAACACCTCTGTCACTACAATCACATCATCTTCCCCAACCTCCACTCTGGTGGACCCAACCATTTCTGCCATCACCACACCTGTCTCTACCACTCTGCCCTCAGCCTCCTCCACATTAACTACCACCAAGCCTGTCACCTCAACAGCTGAGGTCTCTTCATCCAGGAGTATCACAAGAACTCCTGTCCCTCTCAGCACTGCACAAACTGTCACTACCACGGCTCCTCCCTCTAGCTCATCTGTTCAGGCCAGCAGCATTGCCCCAAACACCTCCACCATTTCTTCTTCCTCAGCCTCCACTCAGGCTGACATCACCACTTCTGCCACCACGCCACCTGTCTCCACCACTCTGTCTTCCTTCTCCACATCAACTCCGATCACCTCCACAACTGAGGTCTCCTCAGCTCCTGACACCACAAGTCCTCCTTCCCTTCTCAGCACTACACAGACTGCCACTACCACAGCTCCTCCCTCCAACTCATCTGCTGAGGCCACCAGCACAGCCCCGGTCACCTCCACCATTTCTTCTTCCTCAGCCACCGCACAGACTGTCTGTATCTC
>NW_007025766.1:0-738 GCF_000164805.1 Carlito syrichta
TGAAATAGAAAGGAATGGAATGGAATGGAGAGGAAGGAAATGAACTAAAAAGGAAGGGAGAGTGATGGGTTGAAGAAGAATGAAATGGTGAGTAATAGATTGGAGTGGAATGTAATGTTATGTAATGGAATGGAATGGAAATTAGAGGAACGGAATGGAATGGAATAAAATGGTATGGAATCTAGAAGAATAGAATGGATCTTAAAGGAAAGGAAGGGAGAGGAATGAAATGGAAAGGAAAGCAATGGAATTGAATAGAGGGGAATGGAATGGAGAGGAATGGAATGGAAAGGAATGGAATGGAGAGGAACGGAATGGAATAGAATAGAATGGAGAGGAGTGGAATGGAATGGAATGGAGTGGAGTGGAATGAATGGAGAGGAGAGGAAAGAATGCAATGCAATGGAATGGAATGGAATGGAAAGGAATGGAATGGCGAGGAAAGAAAAGGATTGGCAGGGAATTGAATGGAAAGGATATGAATTGTATTGAATTGAATGGAATGGACAGGACTGGAAATGATTGGAATGGAATGGAATTGAGAGCAATGGAATGGAGTGGAATGGAATGAAGAGTATGGGAATGAGAGGAATGGAATGAAATGTAAATGATAGGAATGGAATGAAGAGAAATGGAAGGGAATAAAATGGAATGAAGAGGAATGAATAGGAATGGATTGGAATGGAGCAGAATTAAATGTAGTGATTTTGAATGGAATGGAGAGTAATGGAAGGGAAT
>NW_007025767.1:0-502 GCF_000164805.1 Carlito syrichta
GCTAGTTATTTCAGCTAATTAAATCAGCTGGCTAGTTAGGAAGCTAGCTATATTCGTCAGCTAGTTATGCTAGTTAGGAAGCTAGTTAAGTCAGCTTCTTAAGTCAACTGGCTAGCTAGATAGCTTGCTAGATAGCTAGCTAGTTAAGTCAGCAAGATAAGCCAGCAGATTAGCTAGGTAGCTAGCTGACTAAGTCAGCTATTTAAGTCAGCTTGCTAGCTAGTTAATTCAGTGAGTTAAGTCAGCTGGCTTGCCAGATGCCAAACTGGGTACCTACCTAGTTAACTCAGCTGACTAGTCCGTATATATCTAGTTAATATCTACTTAATTAATATCTACTTAAATCAGCTCACTAGCCAGTTGATTACCTGGGTTCTTAAGTAGTTAAGTCAGCTGGCAAGACAGTGGGACATGTACGTAGGTAGCTAGTTAAGTCAGCTGACTATCCAGCTGGCTGGCTAGGTACCTAAGCTGTTTTGTCAACCTGCTAGCCAGCAGGCTA
>NW_007025768.1:0-769 GCF_000164805.1 Carlito syrichta
TAAGTCAGCTGGCTAGCCAGCTAGACAGCCAACAAGCTAGTCAGCTAGATACATCAGCTACTTAGCCAGCTATCTAGTTAAGTCCGCTAGCAAGTCACCTAACTATCCAGCCAGTTTGTTAATTCAGCTAGCTAGTCAGGTTTCTAGTCAGCTTGCTGGTTGTCAGCTAGTTAGACAGCTAGCTAATCAGTTAGATATTTAAATCAGTTAACCAGTAGTCAGATACTTAGGTAGTTAAGTCAGCAAGCTAGAGAGCTAGTTAGCTTGTTTCCTAGCTAGTTATATCAGCTACATAGCCAGCTACCTAGTCGGCTAGCTAGTCATCATCTAGCAAATCAGCTAGTTACTTAGCTAACCAGTTGGCTAGCAAGACAGCTATCTGTTCAGCTAACTAGTGTGTTTCCTCGCTTTCCATCATGTCAACTAACTAGTCAGCTCCCTCGCATGCCAACCGGTTAGTAAACTAGTCAGCTCATTCATCAACCAACAGGTCGACAAACATGTCGGCTCACTCACAGGACAACTCAGCTCACTAATCGACTTCCTCGCCAGTTGACTAGTTAAGTCAGCTCACAGATCAGCTCACTTGCCAGTTGGCTTGTTAAAGCAGCTCATCTGTTGGCTCACCGCCGGTTTGGTTGGTTCACCCATCAGCTCAATCGCCGGTTGAATATTTATGTCTTCTGAACTGTTGGCTCACTCGCCAACCGACTAAATTTAGCTGACCAGTGAGCTCACAGGCCATCGACTAGGTAAGTCAGCTGACAAG
>NW_007025769.1:0-494 GCF_000164805.1 Carlito syrichta
AAATTTTACTATCTTGATTAGGATTTCAAAATAAAACATCTAAATTGTGTCCAAAAAATAACAATATTTAATTTTACAAATTAAAATTGTTTTTTTCTGTTTTACAGACTGGCCTCTCAACAATTTTACTTGCTGTATATAGAGAAAAATGCAAATGGTAGAATTTATAATAAAGAAATAAGCAAATGTAAATGCAGTTGACAACTTTAAAAAGTACGTAGTTCCTTTCTTTAATTGAGTATTGCTGTAGAGTGATGACAGTCATTCAAGTTAGACATATTAAATTAGTAAGAAAATTAGCTTATTGTAATATAGTGAAAAATGTCAACACAAGTCATCAGTTACATAGAAAAGCAATTTTTTGCAATAGGAAACACAAAGAACAGTATATAGGAGGATTAATCTTCTCTTAGTGTGTGTGTGTGTGTGTGTGTGTGTGTGTGTGTGTGTGTGTGTGTGTGTTTCCCTTTTTTTGTCAGTCTCACTCTGTCACC
>NW_007025770.1:0-562 GCF_000164805.1 Carlito syrichta
TGGGAAGAAATTCTATGGAAATGGGGAAAAACAAATATGTTAAAGGTTAGCTTCCAAGTGTGGGAGAAGCATGCTTGTAGTACGAAACCCATTCCCACAGGCTCACTTAGTGTGTATATTTTAAATGACGGTCCTTTCTGCCGCCATGTCCTACCGTGGAAACACTACCTTAAGATGCTGTATTTCATCACTCTGACGTAGGATCCAAGTTTAACATATCGGTTATATTTACTACAGAACTTCTGCCTCACGGCACGTGCCACAGCAACACAGATGCCAGGTTTAGCCCTCAGCGGCACAGCGCAGGACCCGAGATAAAGAGCCTCCAAACTTGAAAGAGCCTCCAAACTTAAAAACACAGCCATGTGAAAAGGCCTTCACTGTTGCACTCCTCAAAAACAGCCTCAAATTTCTTATGTCTGATCACAAAAGTGGCTACATTTTCAGAGCCAGAAGTGGACCTAGGTCTTATCCCCAGTGGACACGGCGCTGCCCCATGACCCTGGGTAACAGCAAGTGCCCTAGAAGTTATGGGGCTCCCTCCCTATCCTGCCATTTCCTA
>NW_007025771.1:0-526 GCF_000164805.1 Carlito syrichta
CAGCAGGGACCATGGAGAAAGCACGGGGAGGAAATCTGGAACTGAATCTCACTAGAGGGAAAAAACATGGACCGTTGCCATTTTTTCTGTCCCAGGACTGGGCAGAGATCTGTTTTATCTCACCCAATTCTGAGTAGCCTGCATCCTGCACAGCCGACCATCGTTTGCCCAGAGAGGGTACTCCAAATGCATGATACCGGAGAGACGGATGCCCCACCCCCACTCTGGACCAAATACTGGTTTATGCAATCTGATTGGGAGACCTAGCAGCAGGCAATATGGGAGCTTTTTCCCGGCCATTTCTAGTGGAGTCAGCTGAATGCAGGCAGTGAGGGTTGAGGTAACGCCGGGAGGGAGCCTGAGTCAGATTCCCAAGGAAGCAGTGGGGAGAGCCCAACCTGAGCCCGGACAGGGCTCCAGAGCCCTGGCACCAGGTCCCAAAGTCCAGAGATTAGTAACTGCTGAGAAGGGAGCAATAACTCCCAGCAGAAAAACTGAGCAGACTCCCAAATGCCTGGGCAGAGAA
>NW_007025772.1:0-517 GCF_000164805.1 Carlito syrichta
ACTAGACAGCTGGCTACCTAGGTAGCTAGATAGTTAAGTCAGTTGTCTAATCTGCTGCCTAGCTAGTTAAGTCATCTAGGTTATTCAACTGCCTAGCCAGCTGGCTCTCTAGGTAGCTTGCTAATTAAGTCAACTGACAAGACAGCTGGCTAGTGAGTTGTCACCTAGTTTAGTCAGCTGGTTAGCTGACTATATATATAATAAGCTAGTTAATTCACCTGACTAGCAAGCAGGCCAGCTATTTAAGTCAGTTAATTAAGTCATTCGGCTCTCCAGGTGTCTAGCTAGGTATTGAGCTACTTAAGTCAGTGGGCTAGCCAGCTGGCAAGCTAATTAAGTCAGCTAGTTAAGTCAGCTGGCTACCCAGCTAGCTAGCTAGGCAGAGAGTTAGGTAAGATAGCTGTGTAGCCAGCTGGCTAACTAGATAATTCAGTGAGTTGAGTCAGCTGGCTAGTCTGCTGGCTAGCAGGTTGTCAACTAGTTATGTCAGGTGACTTGACAGCTGGGTAGCTAGGCA
>NW_007025773.1:0-532 GCF_000164805.1 Carlito syrichta
AGCTAGCCAGCCGGCTAGCCAGCTGACTTAAATAGCTGTACTACCTATCTAGCAAGTTGGCTATACAATTGGCTTACCTAGCAGACTTAAGCTAGCAAGCTGGCTTGGCAGCTCACTTAACTAGTTAGATACCTACCTAGCCAGTAGTCTAGCAAGCTGACTTAACTAGCTGACTTGAGCTAGCCTGCTGGCTTCCAAGCTGACTTATCTAGATAGCTACCTACCTAAACAACTGGCTAGACAGCTGACTAAACTAACTGACTTAACCAACTATTCAGCTGGCTAGCCAGCTGAATTAACTCAAATACATCACTTGCTAGCCAGGTAGCTATCTAGATTTCTTAACTAGCTAGCTACCTACGTTGCCAGTTGGCTGGCCAGTTCTCTTAACTAGCTGAATTAGCCAGCTAGCCATCTGACTAGCTAACAAACTTTTCTACCTCGCTACCTAGCTAGCCAGTTGTCTAGTCAACTGACTTAATTAGGTGAATTAACTAGCTAGCTACTAACTAGACAGTTGACTTAAATAGTT
>NW_007025774.1:0-477 GCF_000164805.1 Carlito syrichta
CTAATAAAACCCAATGTGAGCGTATGGGGATGACCAATGCGAACAACTTAATAAAGAGCAAGGCCATGGCTGGCCAGATGCCATTCCCTGTGTCCCTCCCACCCTGCCCACAGTCAGTGAGTATGTCCAGGGATGGTCATTCACAGGTCCCCAGCACCCTCGGGAAGTGACTCTGGGAAAAGAGCCCAGGCTCTAGTCTAGGCTCCTAGGACCCAAGGACAGTCACGTTGAAACCAGAGATGTAAGAAATGAAAATATCTCTGGAAAACTCTGTGTAAACAACAAGTGTCAGTCCTCAATAGAAGGGAAAGAAGGAATCCTTCAGACAGTGCCACTGTCCCCTCCAAGCATGGAGTGGGCACTTTGAGCCTAACACCTGCCACCCTCTCAAAGACAGGTGACCGTTGGCCTGATTTCTGCTTTCTCTGGAAAAAACTGTAGTATCTAGCAATAATGGGCCCATTCTCATGCAGAAGC
>NW_007025775.1:0-476 GCF_000164805.1 Carlito syrichta
TAACAAGTTAAGGCAGCAAAAACACCCGGCAGGCCGGATAAATGTCCTCGGCGGGCAGCATGTGGCCCGTGGGCCGTAGTTTGAGGACCTCTGAACTAGGAGATGGGATATGTAACCAAAGTAGGAGGGATTGGGTTGAAGATTTAGAAATTAGCATGTTTGTCATTCTTAAGGACCACAAGCTTCATCTTCTCTATCTATTAACTCATTAATGAATTGGGTGCAACGACATAACCTACCCAGTTAATTTGTTTGTTGTGAAGATAAAGTTAAATAAATATGTGGACAATATTTTGAAAGGGAAAGGTGTACAAAGTTATGCAAAGACAAGGGCAAAAGAAACACAGATGGAGACTTTTTTTGCTTAACTATTTTAGTCTCTTCTTTGAAATAAGTTGCTTGTATGGCAAAGTTTGAAGTTGGGTAGCGGCCAACTGAATCACTATGAGATAGATATCTATATGCTTAATGTAAAA
>NW_007025776.1:0-855 GCF_000164805.1 Carlito syrichta
TTTATTCTTACATGATTAAACCAGTCACCTTCAAACTACACTGTTTGAAGCAGTATACCTATTGAGATGCTTTTTCTACTGCTCAAAACAGTTTTTGAACTCATCAATTTTGATGCCTTTTAGTGTTTCTGAGGTTTTTTGTTTCACCTCTTCCATATCAGCAAAACATTCCCCTTTGAGGACCTTTTTTCATCCAGGGAAACCAAAATCAAACAAACAAACAAACAAAGAGAAAACCTCTTGGGGTAAGATTGGGTGAATAGGGAGGGTGGAATACTGGTATCATGCTGTTTTTGATCAAAAACTGCTGAACACTGAGTGTGGTGTGGGCAGGTGTGCTCATAAATCACCCACCATGAAATGGGCAAATGTGTTAAAAGAAATCACACACACACACACACACACACACACACACACACACACACACACACACACACATCACAGCCTCTCAACAACACTAACTGGTACACTGATGCCATTGGCTCCTAGAACACTTACCTAGTGGGGGAAGCCTGTCCTACAAGAGGCCTGCTGCCAAAAGATAATTCTGGGCATTTTTGGGTCCCCCTTGTACATGGTCTTATTTTGAACAAATGGTATCAAATGGTTCTTAGGAAATGGCCTCCAAAATGGTGGCATCAGTCTACGCTACTACTAGCAATGCATGAGGGTTCCTACAGCCCAGAGACACGTGGTATAATTAAGCACTCAAATGTTAAATAATAACATATCATTATTGATTTAATTTACATTTCTCTCATTACTTATGATTTGGCGTATCTTTGCAAAAGCTTGATGACCTTTTGAGTTTCCTCCTCTGCAAACTGTCCATTCAAATCCTTTGCAGATTTTCTA
>NW_007025777.1:0-469 GCF_000164805.1 Carlito syrichta
ATCCATGAAAACACACACAAGTACAGAAGCACTCATTAACTATTCCAGGCATTTTGAATAAAATCACAGAAGCTTAAGAGTAAAATGAATCTTAAAGATTCTTTCTAAACCAGATCAGCATTCCACCCACTCCAAAAACACAGTCATGACATTCCAGATGCAGGGCTGTCACTTATCTCCTCACAGATGTCTAGGTTAATAAGAACTGACTTTTATTAAGGGCTGGCCACATGCTCTCAGGTAAGTGAGGGAAAACTCATCTTTCCATTTTACTTCTCTAAATAGGAAACACAAACAAAACAGTGGGAAATTCAGTGCTTAGGTTTTCAGAAAAGTTTTTTTGTTTTTTGTTTTTTTAGTTTACTAATGGTATCTCAAAGGAAAAATAATTCTGTGAACTTACCCCAGGTTGACCATTCACTTAAAATATATATTTGGGTTGTTTCCCATTTTTGGTTAATACAAATAA
>NW_007025778.1:0-457 GCF_000164805.1 Carlito syrichta
AATTATAATGTATGATAGTGCTTATCTATTACATTGTTCTTTACTTTTATATTTCTATTTTAAAAATGGTGACGACTTGGAACATGGAAATAGCTGTAGAAGTGGAAGTACTTGGCCAGCCGCGATGGCTCAAACCTGTAATGCCAGCACTTTAGGACAAGGTGAGAGGATTGCCTGAGCCCACAGGTTCGAGAATGGCCTGGGCAACTTGGAAAAACATCATCTCTACAATAAATCAAAAAATTAGCCGGGCACAGTAGTGTATGCCTGTATTTTCTGCTACTTGGAAGGCTGAGGCAGAAGGATCACTGAGGCCAGAAGGTCGACACTGGGGTGGCCGTGAGTGTAGAGCATACCACTGCGCTCCAGCCTGGGTGATAGAGTGAAACGCCAACTCAAAAGAAAAAAAAAGAAGTGAAGTATTTACTCATTCGAGGCAAATATTTTGAAGTTAGAT
>NW_007025779.1:0-1241 GCF_000164805.1 Carlito syrichta
CGACTGACTCTTCTTTGTCATAGTTGATTCAGTGACAAGGTATTCTCCATAATGGGTGCTCCAGTGACTGACCATCCTCCATTATGTGTGCTCCAGTGATTTTCCCCTTGACTGGACCTCCTTTGTGATGGGTGCTCTATTGATTGTGTTCTGCCGTAAGATTTGCCCCATTTGCAGGTCCTAACCTGAGATTGGTTCCCCAATGACTTATCTTGATATATTATGTGTACACCAGTGACTACCCTCCATTGTAATGTATGTAACAGTGACTGGTCCTTCTCCATAATTTCCCAGTGACTGGGTTTCCACTGTGATGGAGCCCCAGTGACTGGAACTCCTCCATTTAAGCTGTTCAACTGACCAGCCCTCTACATTAATGAGTATTTCAGTAACTGGGCATTCTACAAAATTTGTGTCCCAGTGACTAGCCCTCCTCTGTCATAGGTGTTTCATTTACTGGGTCTCCTTCATAATGATTACACCATTGACTGACCTTCTTTTGTGATGGGTGTCTCAGGAACTGGGCCTCCTCCATAATGTGTGACCCAGTGCCTGTGCCTCCTCTGTGTATGGTGCCCTAGTGACTTGCCTTCCTCTATGATGAGTAGCTCAGCGACTGGCCCTTGTCCGTGATGTGTGATACAGTGATTCCTCTGTAATGGAATTCAGAAGCACTGACCTTTCTCCATGATTGATGTGCCAGTGGCCGACCCTCCTGTGTGATGGGTGACATTTTCTGCAATGTGTGTTCTTGTGATTAGCCTTCTTTCTGATACATGCCTTTGTGACTGGACCTCCTCTGTGATGGTTTCCACAGTGACTGCCTCTGCTATGTGATGAGTGCCCCAGTTACTGTAATTCATCTGTGAAGCATTTCCTAGCAAATGGACTTAATGATTGCTGGGTGCCTAATGACTGTTCATCATTTCTGATGGTTTCCCAGAGACCTACCTTCCTCCATAATGGATGCCTCAGTGACGAATCCTCCTATTTGAGGAATGCCCCCTGACTGACCCACCTTTGTGATGGGTGAAACAGCGATGGCCTTCCTGTAATATAGTTTTCCAGTGATTAACCCTTCTCTATGTTGTAAGCTCACAGGTTGCCCCTTCTCCATGATGGGAGCTATAGTGACTGACCCTTCTTCAGTGATGGCTGTCTCAGTGGTAGGCCCTCTTTTATGATGTGGGTCCAAAGGGATTGTCTCTTCCTCTTTTTTGGTCCTCATTGACACTCCTTTG
>NW_007025780.1:0-463 GCF_000164805.1 Carlito syrichta
ATGGAGTAGAATTGAATGGAATGGAGAGGAATGGAAAGGAGAGGAACGGAATGGAAAAAAACGGAGTGAAATGGAATAGAATGGCATAGAGGTGAATGGAAAGAAGTGGAATGGAGTGGAATGGAATGCAGTGGAATGGAATGTAGTACAGTGGAGGGCAATGGAATGCAGTGGATTGTAAAGGGGAGGGACGGATTGGTATGGAATGGAATGGAATGGAGAGGAATAGAATTGAATGGAATAAAAAGGAATGGAATGGATAGGAGAGGAATGAAAGGGAATGGAATGAAAGGAATGGAGAAAAATGGAGTGGAATGGAATCAAATAGAATAGAATGGATTGGAAATTAAGAAAATGCAATGCAATGAGGAGGAATGGAATGGATTGGAAAGAAAAGAAAGGAATCCAACAGAGAGGAAAGGAAGGGAAAGGAGAGAAAAAGAATAGAAGTGAAGTGAGTGGA
>NW_007025781.1:0-6315 GCF_000164805.1 Carlito syrichta
CCTTTCCGTTTCATTCCATTCCTATCCTTTCCATTCCATTCCACTCCACTCCATTCCATTCCATGCCATTACTCTCCATTCCTTTCCATTGTATACCTTTCCACTTCATTCTCTACATTCAATTCCATTCCATTTATCTCCTTTCCATTCCTCTCCATTCCATGCCACATAATTCCATTGCATTCTGTTCCAGTCCATTCCTCTCCATTCCATTTTATTCCCTTCCGTTCCATTTAATTCCTCTCTATTCTATCATTTCCATTCCATTCATTAGCACTCTATTCCATTAATTTCTTCTTCTTTTTTTTCCCTTCCATTCCTTTTCATTCCATTGCTCTCAATACCATTCCATTCCATTCCATTTTTCTCAATTCCATTCTATTCCTCTCCATTTCTTTCCATTCCATTCTTTTCCATTCCTCATCCTTCCATTCCTTTCCATTACACTCCATTCCATTCCTCTCCATTCCAATCCTCTCCATTCCATTCCATCCATTCTGTTCCTCAGTTCCATTTTATTCCATTCCATTTCCTTCCTCTGCATTCCTTTCATCTCCATTGCATTGTATTCCAGTATATTGCATTCCATTACCTTCCTCTTCTTTCCATTCCATTCCTTTTCATTCCATTCCTCTCGATACCGGTCCTTTCCATTCCATTCCATTCCACTCCGTCCATTCAATTCCTCTCCATTCCTTTCTTTCCATTCTATTCCACTCCATTCCATTCATTTCCATTCCATTCCTCTTCAATCACTCCATTCCATTCCTCTCCATTCCGTTTCACTATATTTTATTCCATTCCATTCCTCTCCATTTAATTCATATCCATTCCATTCCTATCCATTCCGTTTCATTCGACACCATTCCAGTATATTCCTCTCCTTTCGATTCTCTTCCATTCCAATCAATTGCAATCCATTCCACTCCATTCCATTCCTCTCTATTCTATTCCTCCACATTCCATTCCATTCCTGTATTCCATTGCGTTCTATCTTTTCCATTCCATCCCTATCCTTTCCATTCCTCTACCTTCTATTCCATTCATTACACTCTATTTCATTCTCTCCATTTCTATGCATTCCACTATACTACATTCCATTACATTCCTCAGCATTCCATTTCATTCCTTTCTATTCCATTACTCTCAATACCTTTCCATTCCTTTCGATTCCATTCCTCTCAATTCCATTCCATTCCTATCCATTCCATTCCCTTATAGTGCTCTCCATTCCATTGCATTGCAAACCTCTCTTCTCCATTTCCTTTCTCTCCATTACATTCCATATCTCTCCATTCCATTCAAATCTGCTGCATTCCATTCCATTACTTTTCTCTCCAGTACTTTCGTTTCCATTCCATTCCTCTAAATTTCATTCAATCTTTTTCAATTCCTTACTAATGGGTTCATCTACAGTGATTCTATTCCACTCCATTCAATTCCTCTCCATTCCATTCCTAACAATTCCATTCCTAACAATTCCATTCCATTACGCCCAATTCCATTCCATTCCTCTCCATTCCATTCCATTGTATGTCATTCCATTCCATTCCTCTCCTTTCAATCACCTTCCATTCCATTCCTATCCATTCAATAACTCTGCATTCCATTCCTCTTCATTATATTCAATCTCTTTCCATTTCATTCCACTCTTCTGCATTCAATTCTCTTCCTTTTCTCTCCATTTCAATCATTTCTATTAAATTCCTGTATATTCCATCCCATCTTTTTAAATTTCTTTCAGTTTCTTACCTTCGATTCCTCTACATTCCATTCCATTCCACTCCATTGCATTCCTCTCCATTACATTTCATTCCAATACATTCCATTCCATTTCTCTCCATTCCATTCTATTGTATTGCTTTCCACTCCATTCTATTCCATTCCATTCCTATCTATTCAATTCCTCTCCATTCCAATCCTCTCCATTCACTTCGTCTTTATTCCCGTGTTCTCCATTCCATTCCATTCCTCTCCTTTGCTCTCCAATCAATTCCATTCCATTCTAATCCTCTCCATTTCATGTCACTCCATTCCATTCCTTTTCATTCCATTAATCTTCATTCAATTCCATTCCATTCCTCTGCATTTCTTTCCCTTCTATTCCTTTCTAATCTTTTCTTCGCCATTCAATTCCAATCCTTTCCTCTCCATTCCATTCCTCTTCTTTCCATTCTATTCCATTCCATTCTATTCCTCTCCATTCCTTTCCATTCCATTCAGTTCCATTCCATTCCTATCCATTCCATTCCTCTCCATATCGATGCATTCCACTCTATTCCATTCCATTCCTTTCCACTCATTCCTCTCGATACCATTCAATTCCAGTCGTTTCCATTCCATTCCTCTCCTTTCCATTTCTCTCTAATCCATTTCTATCCATTCCATTTCTTTCCATTCTATTTCTCTCCAATCCATCCCATTCCATTCCATTCCTTTTCTTTCCATTTCTCTTCATTGCACTCCATTCCATTCCTCTCCATCCCATTTCACTATATTTTTTTCCATTCCCTTCCATTTCTTTCCACTTTATTCTTCTCCATTTCATTCCTCTCCATTCCATTCCATTGTATGTCATTCCATTCCATTCCTCTCCTTTCAATCACCTTCCATTCCATTCCTATCCATTCAATAACTCTGCATTCCATTCCTCTCCATTCCTTTCTTCTTCATTCCATTGCAGTCCATTCCATTCCATTCCGTTCCATTACTCTGTAGTCAATTCCATTACATTCCTTAAGTATATATTCCATTTTTTTCCATTCCATTACTATCCATTCCATTCCTCTCCATTCCATTCCATTCCAACCATTCCATTCCAATGCACTACATTCCATTCCTCTCCATTCCATTTCTCAGCATTCCATAACATTCCTCTGCATTCCATTTCATTTCTTTCCTTCCATTCCATTCCGTTCCATTCCTTTCCCTTCCATTTCTCTTGCTTCCATTCAATTTCTTTATACTCAATTTCGTTCCTCTCCATTCCATTCTTCTCCATTCCATTCATTTCATTGCATGCCTCTTCATTTCCCTCCATTCCATATCTCTGCATTCCATTCCTGTCCTTTGCTCTCCAATCAATTCCATTCCATTCTAATCCTCTCCATTTCATGTCACTCCATTCCATTCCTTTTCATTCCATTAATCTTCATTCAATTCCATTCCATTCCTCTGCATTTCTTTCCCTTCTATTCCTTTCTAATCTTTTCTTTGCCATTCAATTCCAACCCTTTCCTCTCCATTCCATTCCTCTTCTTTCCATTCTATTCCATTCCATTCCATTCCTCTCCATTCCTTTCCATTCCATTCAGTTCCATTCCATTCCTATCCGTTCCATTCCTCTCCATATCAATGCATTCCACTCTCTTCCAATCCATTCCTTTCCATTCATTCCTCTCGATACCATTCAATTCCAGTCGTTTCCATTCTATTCCTCTCCTTTCCATTGCTCTCTAATCCATTTCTATCCATTCCATTTCTCTCCATTCCATTTCTTTCCATTATATTCCTCTCCAATCCATCCCATTCCATTCCATTCCTCTTCATTGCACTCCATTCCATTCCTCTCCATCCCATTTCACTATATTTTTTTCCATTCCCTTCCATTTCTTTCCACTTTATTCTTCTCCATTTCATTCCTCTACATTCCATTTTATTCCACACCATCCCAATCTGTTCCTCTCTATCAATTCCATACCACTCCATTCAATTCTAATTCTTTCCACTCCATTTTATTCCTCACCATTCCATTTGTCACCATATCATTCCATTCCTGTATTCCATTGCATTCTTTCCAGTCCATCCCATTCCTCTCCATTCCATCCTGTTCTATATCATTCCATTCCATTCTACTTTTCATTTCATTCCAGTCCAATCAATTCCTTTCCATTCCATTCCTCTTCATTTCATTTCATCCCACTCCTTTCCTTTCCTCTCCATTCCATTCCATTCTATTCCATTCTATTCTTCTAAATTCGATATTTTCCTTTTCATTCCTCTCCATCACATTCCTCCAAATTCCATTTCATCTCTTTTCATTCCTTTCCATTCCATTCTTTTCCATTCCACGAATTTCCCTTCAATTCCTCTCCCTTCATTTCGTTTCCATTCCAATGCAATCCACTTTATTTCTCTAGAATCCATTCCTTTCCATTCCATTCCTTTCCATTCCATTAATCTCCATTATATTACACTGTCCTCCATTCCAATCCGTTCAACTCCATTCCATTTTAATCCATTGCATTCCTCTCCATTCCATTCCATTCCTCTACTTTCCTTTCCATTCCTTTCTTCTCCTTTCCATTCCAATCTATTTCTTTCTATTCCATTCCTTTGCATTCTATTTCTCTGCATTCTACTCCTCTCCATTCCATTACTCTTCAATTTTATTCATCTCCATTCAATTCCATTTCCAGCCATTCCACTCCAGGACATACCTCTCCATTCCTTTCCATTCCATTCTGCTCTATTTCTATTCTCGCCATTCTATTTCCATTCATTCCATTCCCTTCCACTACATTCCATTCCATTCCTTTCGTCAAATTTCCTTTCTTTTCTATTCCATTCCACTCTATTACATTCCTCTCCATTCCATTCCATGCCATTCCACTTCATTCCATTCCACCCCATTCCATGCCGTTACTCTCAGTACAATTCTTCTCCATTAAGTTCCAATCCGTTCCATTCCTCTCCATTCCTCTTCTTTCCATTTTATTCCCATATTCTCTATTCCATTCCATTCAACTCCAATACTCACCATTCCTCTACATTCCATTCCATTACTCTCCATTCCGTTCCATTCCATTGCTCTCCATTGCATTCCACTCCATTCCACTGTTCTCCATTCCCTTCCTCTCCATTACATTCCATTTCTCTCATTTGCATTCCACTCTTCTGCATTCCATTCCAGTCCTGTTATATGAATTACAATCGTTTCCATTCCATTCCACTAAATTGCATTCAATCATTTTCAATTCTTTTTATTCTTTACCATTGTATTCATCTACATTTGAATCAATTCCAATCCATTCCATTCCTCTCCATTCCATTCCATTGTATGTCTTTCCACTCCATTCCTCTCCATTCCATTCAAATCCATTTCATTGCATTCCACTATATTACATTCCAATACCTTCTTCTCCTTTCCGTTCCATTCATTTCCATTCCATTCCTCTCAATACCATTCCTTTCCAATCCTTTCCTTCCTCTTCATTCAATTATTTCCCACTCTTTTACATTCCTAGCCATTCCATTCCTCTTGATTCCATTCCATTACATTCCATTCTGCTTCATTTCACTCCATTCCATTCCTCTATATTCCATTTCACTATTTTTTATTCCATTCCATTCAATTCCTTTTAATTCACCTCCATTTCATTCCTCTCCATTCCGTTTTATTCCATTCCATTCCAATCCATCCCTCTCCATTCCATTCTATTCCACTCCATTCAATTCCAATACATTCAACACCATTCCATTCCTCTCTTTTCCATTCCTCAAAATTCTATTCCATTCTTGTATTCCATATCGTTTTTTCCATTGCATCCCATTCCTTTCCTTTCCATTCCTCTACCTTCTATTCCATTTCATTGTACTCTATTCCTTTCCTCTCCATTCCTTTCCTCTCCATTACGATGCATTTCCCTCTATTATATTCCAATACATTCCTCCCCATTCCATTCCATTCCTCTCGATGCCATTCCATTCCAATCAATTTCATTCATCTCCATTCCATCCCATTCCTCTCCATTCCATTCCTTTACAGTGCTCTCCATTGCATTCCATTCCATACCACTCTTCTCCATTCCCTTCCTCTCCATTACATCCTATATCTCTCCTTTCCATTCAACTGTTCTGCATTCCATTCCATTCATTTTTCTCTCCATTACATTCGTTTCCATTCCATTCCACTAAATACCATTCAATCTTTTCTTATTTCTTACCAATGGATTCGTTTTCATTGGATTACATTCCACTCAATTTCATTCCACTTCGTTCGATTTCTAACCATTCCATTCCATTCCACTCAATTTCATTCCATTCATATCATTTCTATTCCATGGTATACTTACCACTGCATTATTCTCCATTTAATTCCCTTCCATTCCATTCGTATCCATTCAATTTCTCTCCATTCCATTCCTCTTCATTCCATTGCACTACATTCTTTTCCATTCCTACCCATTACTCTCCCATCAATTCCATTATATTCCATTCTTCTCCATTCCATTTCTCTCCATTCCAATCCTATCCATTCAATTTCTCTCCATTCCATTCCACTCCATTCCTTTCCTCTCCATTCCATTCCTCAGC
>NW_007025782.1:0-690 GCF_000164805.1 Carlito syrichta
CTGGCTAGCTAATTGACTGACTGACTTAACTATCTAGGTGAGAAGCTAGCTAAATAGCTAACTGACTTAATTAGCTAGTGGACTAGCAAGCAGACTAACAAGCAGACTAGCAAGCTGAATGGTCAGCTGACTTGCGAGCTGACTTAACTAGCTAGCTGTCTAGCCAGCTGACTTAATTAGCAAGTTACCTAGCTAGTCAGGTGACTAGCCAGCTGACTTCACTAGGTGACATAACTAGTTAGCCAGCTGGTTAGCCAGCTCACTTAATTGCCTAGTTACCTAGCTAGCTAGCAGGCTAGCCAGCTGACTTAACTAGCTGACATAACGAGAGTAGCCAGCTGTCTGGCCCGCCATCTTAACTAGATAGCTACCTAGGTAGACAGCTGGATAGCCAGCTGACTTAACTAGCTGACATAACTAGATGATTGATGGTTAGAAAACTGACTTAACTAGCTACCTATCTACATAGCCCACTGGATTGCCAGCTGACTTAACTACCTAACTACCTAGACAACCTCCTGGCCAGTGAGCTGACATTACTGGGTGACTTAACTAGGTAGACAGCTAGCTAACCAGCTGACTTACCTAGCTAGCTGTACTGCTAGGCTGCTGGCAAGCCAGTTGACTTATCAAACTGACTTAACTAACTAGTCAGCTGACTTAGCTAGCTAACTTAACTAGCTAGTTATC
>NW_007025783.1:0-1119 GCF_000164805.1 Carlito syrichta
CTAACCCTTAACTGTACCCCACAAAACCATAATAAAAAATACTGATTAATGAAAAAAAAAATGTAGCAAAGAAGCTTAAAAAGACAGAAGAAAGCCTCCAGGAGATGAACAATTATATAAAGAGGCCAAACCTAAGATTAATTGGAATCTGTGAGGCAGATAGAAAGACAGAGACCACCCTGGAACAAACATTCCATGAAAATTATCCAAGAAAACTTCCCTCATTGCCTTAGTGACATGACCATTCAAACACAAGAGATTCACAGAACCCTACATGACAACAAATAAGAAAACCAACTCCTGGACACATAGTAATTTGCCTACACAAAATAGGTATAAAAGAAAAAAATTCCTAAAGGCAGCAAGAGAGAAAGGTCAGACTTCCTACCAAGGAAGATGAATTACAGACTTATCTACAGAAATACTTCAGGCTAGGAGAGATTGGAGTATAATCTTCAAAGTTCTCAAAGATAAACAATTTCAACCAAGAATTACCTACCCAGCTAAACTAAGTTTCATCAGTGATGGAGAATTAAAATCCTTACCAGACATTCAAACCCTAAGAGTTTACACCACCTCCAATCCAGCTCTACAAGAAACACTTAAGAAAGTATTAAACGAGCCAGGCTTGGTGGCTCAGCCTGTAATCCTGGGCCTTTGGGAGGCTGAGGTGAGTGGATTGCCTGAGCCCGCGGGTTCGAGACCGCCTGGGCAGCGAGACCTCATCTCTACAATAAATAAAAAAATCAGTCGGGCATGGTAGCACATGCCTGTAATTCCGGCTACTCAGAAGGCTGAGTCGGAAGGATTGCAGGAGCCCAGCGGGAGCAGCCACTACACTCCAGTCTGGGCAACAGAGTGAGACTCCAACTCAAAAAAAAAAAAGAAAGTATTAAACACAGAAGAAAGAAAAAAAAAAAGAATGACCATGGCCTTCCCAAGAATGCAGGAAAAAGATTGAAAAACACACATAAGTCACTCAACCCAAAAATCAAAAGAAAAACAACAAATAAATAAACAAACAAAAGCAGCAATAACAAACAAACTCTGTAAGAACCTCATGACAGGAATAAACTCACATCTCAAAAATTAGCCTGAATGTAAATGGACTAAATGCAC
>NW_007025784.1:0-457 GCF_000164805.1 Carlito syrichta
GTCCTCTGTTATGTGTATCACAGTGACTCTATTCTGTTATAAATGTCCCAGTGACTGAACCTCAACTATAATGGTGCCCCAGTGACTGTCTCTGTGATAGACGCACCACTGTTTGAACCTCCTCTACAATGGGTTCCCCATTAACTAACCCTCTTCTGCAATTGGTGCCCCAGTAAATGGCCCTCTTATGTGAAAAATGCCCCAGTGACTGATCCTCTCTGATGGATTCCCTAGTGCCTGGCTTTCCTCTATGACAACCGCTTGTCACTGGGTCTCCTACATAATAGTTGCTTCAGTGATTAACCATCTTCCTTTATGGTTACACAGTGACTGGATCTCCTCAATGGTTTTTTTCCCCAATGATTAGCCCTTCTCCATAATGAGAACCCTATAGTAATAATAATAATAATAATAATAATAATAATAATAATAATCCTCCCATATAACAGGAGCCCCA
>NW_007025785.1:0-750 GCF_000164805.1 Carlito syrichta
CACAAGCCCACATAATTAGACCTTCACTAAGGAAACGTCTAGAAAATGTACTTACAAAAGAAAAGTGATCCCAGAAGGAAAATCTGATATAGAAGAAGAAATGGTAGTTAAAATAAACTGTTAAAAATGTGAATGAGTTTAAACACTGTCTGATTAAAATGATATGTTGATAATGTTCTAAGGTGTGTATTTCTTTGGAGGGAAGAAACAAAATACTAGATAATAAGAGCAGGTATCTAATCAACCACAGAGTCTTAAATTCCTAAACTACCTTATATCTGACCATTTGTCTTCTGTCTCCCTCTCCCTTCCCATCTCTATTTCTCTCTTCCTCATCAATCTCATTAAAGGATTGTCAATTTTGTTAGATGTTTCAAAGAAAATCATTAAATTTACAGAAACCATCAAGAGAGAAGGGAGACAGTCCACAGACTGGGAAAAAGTATTTGCCAACTCCATGTCTGACAAAGGCCTAACATCTTGGATATACAAGGAGCTCAAACGTGCTGAAAAAAAAAATCAAACAACCCCATTACAAAGTGGGCAAAAGATATGAACAGACACTTCTCAAAAGAAGACATATGAGCAGCCAACAGATACTTGAAGAAATGTTCAACCTCACTAGTCATCAAGGAGATGCAAATTAAAACTACACTGAGATACCACCTAACTCCAGTCAGAATGGCCATTATCAATAACTCAAAAAATAACAGATGCTGGAGAGGATGTGGAGAAAAGGGAACACTTCTA
>NW_007025786.1:0-864 GCF_000164805.1 Carlito syrichta
AGATTAGTGAGATTAGAAGGCTGAGTGAGTACTCCCTGTGAATATTCTTTGGAGACCTTAAAGTTTCCAAGCCAGGGTTTTTCTCCCTCAGACTCTCTAATTGATATTTGCGATATTTCATCCCAACTCCTATGAAGACAGCTTTCTTCAAGAGAACGGGGAAAATACCAACTTTAGGCCCAATAAGAAAGCACATAAGTGTCTCTCTACAAATAGCTACGCAATGGAAAGCAGTATAAAGTGTATCAGTGAAGAAATGGCATACTATGTTTCATCTAATTCCATAAATCTTATGGTAAATGCTCTTTGAGACTCTCTGTGTCTAATATCAATACAGAATAATGTGTCAAATTATTTTAACTAATAAACCAGTACACTTTCTTGAATGAGGCAGGATATCAATACAGAATAATGTGTCAAATTATTTTAACTAATAAACCAGTACACTTTCTTGAATGAGGCAGGAGATGGAGAGGAGAAAGCATGCCAGACTTAGCAAGTGCCCCGGATGATTTTTAAAGCTCAGTTTATTTCAGCCCATTTCTCAAATTTATCAGTTCTAGGTCGACAGAGGCACTATGTCACATATCTTGTGGAATTCATATATCATCTTTTTAAAATTTATGTTTAGAATGTGTATGGATATTTTTGTTTTTAGTCTTTAGAAACAGCCATATTTCTAGTTATGGAATACTTTTAATTTTAATTTTTTTTTTTGAGTTGGAGTCTCACTCTGTCACCCAGACTGGAGTGCAGTGGCCGCTCCCGGCCACCGCAGCCTCGACCTGCTGGGCTCCAGCGATCCTTTCGCCTCAGCCTTCCAAGTAGCTGGAACTACAGGCGTGCGCTACCACGCCCGGCTGA
>NW_007025787.1:0-454 GCF_000164805.1 Carlito syrichta
CTAGTGAGCCGACTAGTTTGCTCACCAGTTGGCAGGTGAGGGAGCCGACTAGAGAGCTGAACTGATGGAAAGCAAGCAAGACCCCTAGTTAGATGACAAGCTAGCTAAGTTCATAGCTGACTAGTAAGCAAAATAACTAGCTGATTTGCTAGTGGACTTAACTAGTCAGCTGAATAGTTAGCTGGCTATCTAGCTGACATAACTAGACAACAAACAATCTATCTAGCTGTCTAGCTAGCTGACTTAACTGGCTAGCTACCTCACTAGTCACCTGGCTAGCTGACTTACCTATCTAGCTGACCAGTTAGCTAGCTCACTAGCAAGCATATAGCTAGCTGACTTAACTAGATAGCAGAATAGTTAGTGGAATTGCTAGCTGACTTAATTAGCGAGGTGGATACCTAGCTGACTTTACTAGCTGACTAGCAAGTTGGCTGGATAGCTGTCTAGCCAG
>NW_007025788.1:0-1019 GCF_000164805.1 Carlito syrichta
GAGGTTGGGCTCAGGGGCTCAACCTTGTCATCCCAGTGCTTTGGGAGGCCGAGACCAATGACTGGCCCAAGTCCACGGGCTGAGACTCACATGCGCACTTCAGTGAGACCATGTCTCTAACCTCCATCCCAAATGAGATGGGCGTGGTGCCTCACACCTGTCGTTCCAGCTCCTTGGAAGGTCAGGGAAAGGCTCACCGGAGTCTGGGTGTTTGAGACCAGCCTGGGTCACATAGCGAGACCTCATCACTCCCCATAACGCAAACACTTGAGTCGTGGCACCCACAGTCCCAGCTACAAGGGATGTGGTGGCTTCCATCCTGGGGCATTTCTTTGTGATACCCTTGCCTATAGAACATGCAAGTCCAGCCCGGACACCATGGCTAACAGCCGTCAGCTCCCACCCTGGGAGGCCAAGGTGGGAGACTACCTGAGCCCAGAGGTCACAGATCAGCCCAGGCGACCTGGCCAGACCTCCTCTCCGTGAGAGGTCCCCAAAATCGAGCCAGATGTTGTGGCTCCCAGAGTCCCGGTTGCTCAGGGGATGACGAAGTTGTACCGCCTGAGTACCTCAGTTCAAGGCCCCAGAAGCCACGATCATGCCGCCGCACCTCAGCCCCACTGACAGACTCCAGGACAATGGGCCGTCACAGTTCCTCAGCAAAAGGTCCACATGGGTGGGGGATGATAGAGTTATTGGTCTAGGAAGGGGTCACCCACTCCTGAAGGTGGCAGACAGGGCAACTGAAACCTGGGCTGGCCGTGGCATTGCCAGACTGCCTTGTTCGCTCTGTTCCCAATGGCAGCCCTAGCTCTGGGCCGTCCTTTCCTTTAACTCACACACGTCTTTGCTGTGGGGGCATGAGTGTGGAGGGTGGATGCAGGCCTTCTGGGGTGCATGGCTAAAGGTACAGGATGGACCTGCCTGGTGGCCACCCTTGAAACCTCCTACAAACGACTGGCCGGAAAGTGCCTTTTCCTCTCCCATCCATGAGGGTGACTTCTCATGCTGGGTGGCAG
>NW_007025789.1:0-451 GCF_000164805.1 Carlito syrichta
AACCAAAGCAGGTAAAGATCCAACAAAGAAACAGAAATACAGGCCAATATACTTTTTTTTCTTTTTAAATTGAGGTCTGCTGGGCTCAGGCAATCCTTCTGCCTCAGCCTTCCAAGTAGCCAGAACTAATGGTATGTGCTACTACACTGGACTAATTTTTTGATTTATTGTAGAGATGAGCTCTTGACAAGTTGCCCAGGTTGTTCGCAAAACTGTGGGCTCAGGCAGTCCTCTCATCTAGGCTTCCCAAAGTGCTGGGACTATAAGCTTGAGCCACCCTGTCTGGCGAGGTCAATATCCTTGATGAATATGGAAGCTAAAATTCTAACAAGATTATAGCAAACAGGATCTGACAACACATCTAAAAAATCATCTACCATGACCAAGTAGACTTCATCTCCAAGATGCAGAGCTGGTTCAACATCCACAAAACAATAAATGTAATTAAATA